>NC_056736.1:756104928-756204928 GCF_019279795.1 Protopterus annectens
CTCATTTCCCTTTGGTACTGGGAGCCATAGACTGCACCCCACTGAAAAAGGTCCCCATCTGGTGAAATGGGAAGGAGGTATGTGAAAAGAAAAGGGTATCACTTCATCAACTGCCAGATAATATTTAATACACAAAGTATCATCTATAAAGTGTGTGTAGGTCACCCAGGCAGTTTTCATGACTACCACATATAGCACACATGACCTTTACCAACATATCCTGTGGGAGAAGCTGGATATACCCTGGAACCCTGGCTGTTAACACCACTTAGAAATCTTCATAACCAAAGTGACCACAATTACATCTATCCCCTATCACAAACAAGCAACATCACTGAATGTGTGTTTGCGCTATGGTTCCAATGCCTAGATGCATCCAATGGTGCCTTGCAGTATGACCCCATCACATGTGCAAAGAACTTACCGTGTGCTGCGTTACACAATATTGTTGTAAGGAAGCAGTTATATCAGGATGACCTCTTGCAGAAACCACAATTTCCAGCACCATAGGCTGCAGCAGCTGACAGAGATGAACTGTCAGAGGGATGACCATGCCAGATGGAGACGCACACAGTATGCTGTGGAACTAACAAAAAGGCAGCTCATTGCACGCAGCTTTACTGCATCACTGTACAGACAGTACAAATCATAAATTCAAGTACACCAGACCATGCTTATCCTTGCATAGTTCAGCCATTCTGTGCATCTGACATCGGGAAATAAGTTTCAGTGCACAAAGGGTATGACACACATCAGAATTTGCACAGGTGGGAATGGGGGTACAGGGGTGCATTTCTTTTAAAGTACAATGTGTGAATAGCAGACCTGAGGTTTGCACAAAGAAAACGTGCTTTTAAGGGAAGTGTCACAACTGCTTTTAGGAGGTTATTGTCAGAAATGCCCAGGGTTAGTGGATGTGTTGGATGTAATGGGGGCAGTGGTGTGTGTGTGTGTGTGTGTGTGTGTGTGTGTGTGTGTGTGTGTGTGTGTGTAGAGACACAGCTTCAACATGTGGTCCAGCACTGAACTGCGGCCTACAGGGCAGGTCCAGGGCATGTTGGACAGAAGGTTCAGCTTCCAATGTACTTCCTCACCCACACGAGATAGTTCTGCCAGGAATTCTTCCAGCATTCCCATGACCTTTGCTAGAAGTAGGTAAGCTATGTGACTGTGACCAGTGTCAGCATGATACTTACCATGACTACAGGGATGGCCTCTACTGGGTGTAGACATATTCACAAATGATGTTGCAGTGGACATGCTAGCACTATAGAAGTGGGATCTTCCTTGTCCATGGTCAGACTGACTAACATCTGAGTATGCTGTTGATGACCAGCTGTGAAGACAGAACCTCGCCCTTCACAGACAACACAGAGTAGACACGGCATGTTTCAATATGTGTTATTCATTCTATCCAATGGATCACGGACATATGGTTAAAGCAGTCTTGTATGTCAACATTCACAGTCTGGATCACCTTCACGTCCTCTGTGAGGCTCTGGTGGAACTTGCCTGTGTTTGCATGATGGCATTGCACATACATTGGGTGTAAGCCACTGACACACCAACATCAGGGGTCATTTGCGTACTATGTGACCTTGAGCTTGTCACTTGCCCAGACATTGCTTCCTGGTCATCCGTGAAAAAGGGCTGTGTGTCCAGTGGCTACCTAATAAAAAATGTGTGTTATTATACTTCTGATGAATGCTGATACCATCCCCCATGCTGACTCTCCTGCCCATGACTGCTAGTGCCAGATTCAGATATGGCTCTTCTGAGAGCCACCATACTTCCCTGATTTACAGTGTCAACATCCACCTGTCCACTCTGAGAATGTAATTTACCCTGGGTATATGCAGCCATAGAAACTGTGTCAATAGTCTGAGAAGGAGATTGGGAGGGGTCACAGTTCTTGTGTCCAGTAAACCGTCTGTATTCACTGACTGTGCCATTTCATCCTTGCCATCGTCATCAGTGGCTAAAGATCCTCCAAAATCTGAAGCAGAAGCTTTTCAGTGCTGGTGTCAGGGAATCATTCACCTGTGAATACCCCAGAATAAAATACATCCACTGCAAGTATGACCCAGCATTACAACTAAGAATCATTCACCTGTGACTGACCCAGAACAAAACATGTCCAGTGTAAGTATGCCCCAGCATTACAACTATACATGAAACTGATATCATGACAATGATAAAGATATGAAACTGGGTTATGACCCTGCCTGTACCTTGGGAGATGGGTGTTACACTTGGATGACAGACTTACCTACATGACACAAATGAGACAGTATCAAACTATAACATGATCAACAGTTAAAAACAGGGGCAGATACTGATAGTAGGACTAGGCATTTGGGTCATCATCAGTGGAAATTCTCTTGGCTTTTCCATCTCTGCCCCAACATCTAACAGCACACTGTGGTCCTCAGTGGAGGTGCTACTAACACACCGTGGACCACAGTGGAGGTGCTACTAACACACCTTGGACCACAGTGGAGGTGCTACTAACACACCGTGGACCACAGTGGAGGTGCTACTAACACACCGTGGACCACAGTGGAGGTGCTACTGCTGTCTTGCCACTTGACAGCCAGCTGGCTCCCAGACAGAACCAAAGAAGTTAGGATAGGGGAGTCCCCAAAGATGCCAGTCAGTAGTGGAGTTCCTCAGGGCTTGGTGCTAGTGCTGCTCCTTTTTGACATCTATTTCTCTGAAGTAAAGGCTCACACCAACAGCCTCTGGCTGACCAAGATTCCAGATGATTCCATGCTCATCACCAATCAATAATGAAATGTGGCAAAGTTTACACATTCCCTGTAAAAGGCTCTATGACCCAATGGGTTTGTGATAGGATGAGTCCTCTTCCATTGCAATGGGTTATGGGTTCTAATCTGTTGAGGGGTGAAATATTGTTTTACTGTATTACAAATACCCTCCAAGAAGTCCTGACACAAACAAATAACTGGTGCTATAGCCACGGCCTAAAACTCATTGCCAAGAAATGTATAATAGTATCCTTTGGGAAGATGGCTACCCCTGGAAACTACCACATTGCACATACACCCTTAAGAGTAGACCTAGTGGTCAGGAATCTGAGAATGCATGTAGACAGCAGCCTGGTCTTTGACTGATAATCATGTGTCTACACTAGTAAGAATATCACTCTGCATTATACAACTTATAAGTGTGGGGGTGACATCTAGGTCCAAGGATGTCATAGTTCTGCTCTACTCAGCTCTCATCAGACCAGTCGAGTATAACGCCTCCTTTGGTATGTACCTGACCAGGTATATGAAATAACTTGAGCCACCACAGAAGTTCCTCACAAAATGAATACATGAAAATATGTGATATGTGGACTCTGCCTCAAAGCCTGGTCCCTGTACTTGGTATCCTACATGCTGATGAGACATTATCTATGCCTGGCCTACAAAGCATCCTTCAATCTTGCTCTGATGGGCTTGTTATGCAACTGGAAAACAAATAACATCAGACTAACCCGATGTAGGGATCTAAACCTCACCAGCAACATGAATACGATATTCTGGAAGGACAGGTATGTGTCGCAGTGACTGCCCTTTCTCTGGAACAGGGTTCCCACACACATCAAGCACAGCTCTTTCCTAACTCAGGCATTACTTGGACCAGCGGATGGGGACTCAGACATTTATCCCTGATTTGACACGTATGTTTCTAACAGATAGTGACAGACAGTAAATACTTGGCCATCCCTCCGAGTGTACACAGACCTCATAAAACAATCCAAGATACATTTAGAAAGCATAGTTAGGCTTAAAAAGACCCACGGTGGTGCTGCTGCGGTAGCGTTGTTGCCTCACAGTACAACGCTGTTGAGTGTCTTCTGCATGGAAGACATGCGTGAATGGGTGTACCTTCGTTGAAGGTTGTGCATCAGGCCTGGCAAGCCGGTACGTAAAAATCAACTGCCAATCATTAGGGGACCGAAGTTCCGCTGTGGCGACCCCTAACCGGGAAAAGCAGAAAGACACAAGTTAGGCTTAAAAAGGCCCCCAGGGCTTTTTGCCCTAGTAATCACCTATGAACCTAGACCAAGAACTTCTCCAACTCCATAAGGTGTGGTCAAGCTGATGGACCCCCACCCACTGCCACCCTTCATTTCTGTGTTCTAACCACCACTACTCAGTGGGTTGTAGAACAGATCATAGCACTCACTCTTTGGTGGGCAATGACATAATTAGGATTTTGACCAGCCACAGCACTGATATTGGTAGTAACATCATGCCAGACTTGGTCATAGAAGGACTGGTCAGCAGAAGTAGAAGCAAAGAGCCAGCTAGATGGCTACTGTGCAGACCGAGAGTCTTACTTTCTGTTTCTGTAAACTTGGACTTGTGAAAGGATGTGGCTTTCTCTGCCTGTTTCTTTGACAGATCTCTTTTGGTATGGAAAACACTGGAAATAACAACTGTGGTCTTACTTGGGTGTTACAAATCCTAACACACATATACTATAAAATTAGTTGGCTGCTGTGCTTCAGTGGGCCTAACACTAAAGTACATGCATCTACAAAACAATCTTTAATTGAATGTGAGGAGTTATTATATGTTCACAGGTTCAAAGATAATTACTAAGATAGCTACCCTTGCAGGCCATTTTAAACTTATCCAGTATCCCTTTCTGTGCTCAAAATAACCTATCCCATTTGGTTATAGGTTGGCCTTAGCCATCCCATGGCCGATAATTATATATTAGTCCTAATGAGAATAACTGGGATCATACCATAGATAATTTTGAGAGGACCCATTCATGAGATAAAGCGTTTAGGAGCTGTTGATATCCATTAGTAGTACAGGGGGCAATCCTGGGGTAAATTTTCTGTTTCCCATTGACAGATCTAAGTTGTGCTTGAATATGGACAGCTATAATTTATGTGGATAGGGAGTCTACTGCACAGCAATGGTATCCTCTGTGAAATATACCTGTCCCTCTAAGTCATTCTTGCTGAAGAGGTTTAGATCCTAGACTGAATATTTCTGATGCCATTTGACTTGCTGGTGTGCAGTAAATCCATCAGTATTGGGCCAGATGAAGCCTTGTATGATACAGTCTGTAGTACACCAAGTACAGTGGCAGGGCTTTGTGATGGTCCATGTAGGACATGTTGTTTAGGCTTTGTATCCTTTTAGTAAGATATCTCTGAGGCCATTCCAGTTATAGCAAGTATCTGTACAGATACATGCCAAAGGGGGCATTATATTATTTATTTATTTATTTGACATTTGTTAACTGGATTAGACCAACTGTGTCGAAATGGCCCCTTTTCAGCAGAGACCCGAGAAGAAAAGCTCCAGAATACCTATACAGATTTATGAAATTACATAGAAAGAAGACAAAACAGACATGCATTGGAAAAAAAACAAAGAAATAACAGGAGTACAAAAAATCTACATAAAATATACAACAAAGTACATGAAATGCAGAAACTCTTTTTTTTTGCCCTGTACGGAGTGTAGATGTTCAGAGATGAGCTTGTAAGTTTTCTGTTTTCAAGAACGGAGAAAATATGATCAACATGTTCTGAGAAGTAGAAAGACAGAAGTAAATTTGGAAAGGAAATAGAAATTAAGGAGGACTGCGACAAGGGCAGGATCTTGAGTTCAGGGAGTTGTTTTTAACTTCAGTTTTGAAGGAGCTGCTGTTATTAATGCTATGGATGTTAGGAGGCAGCTTATTCTAAGATAGGGATACTGAGTTTTTGTAGAGGAGTTTGCCAATATTTCTGTTTGGTTTATAGATGTCTAGAAGGTTCTGGTCAGAGGTACAAAATGCATGTGCTGGGATGTAAGGGGATACTATGGAAGAAAGAGAGGGACAGGCTGAAGGTTTGCTTAGTAGACTGTGTGTGAGCTGTAGCTGGGAGCGAAGAAGGAGCTGGGGGTATTCAAACCATTGACGTTGTTTTAGGGTAAGGCAATGATGTGATTTATCTGGCTGATTGGAGACTCTGCCTATATTGTGATAAGTTTGCTTGAGTTTGGTTAGTAGGGATGACTGAAGATGGGTAAAGATAGAAGAGGCATAGAGAAGGCATGGGAGGGTTGCACTAGGGTTGGTTTGAAGTTGGGAGCAAGCAATTTTTTATTTCTGTAGAGAAGACCCAATTTCTGGCTAGTTTTTTAATACAGTGCTGTATATGGATGGCAAATCAGAGCTGGTCATCAATTATAGTACGTAGTAGCTTGGTGTGTGGTTCAGCTTTGATAAGGGTGTTATTAAGAGAAGAAATAGTAAAGGTAGATTTGAGGTGGGAGAGAGATTTGGAAATAATAGGAGCTTAGTCTTTTGGGGATTAAATATAAGTTGGTGGTCAGTTAGCCATTTTTGAACAGCTGAGAAATTATTTTAAATGATGGACAGAAGGTTACTGATATTGTCTGAGAAAGAGATGAGTAGAGTCATCAGCATATTGCATAAGAGAGGAGGTGTTGCAGGAGGACTGTAGATCATTAGTGAAGATGTTGAAACGGAGAGGGCCAAGGACTGAGCTTTGAGGGACACCAGTCTGGCTAGGTATGAAGGGGAACAGGAGGATGGCCATCTGACAGACTTGAGCCTGTTTGAGAGATAGCTTGAGAACCTGTGAATAATAGAGGGGGTGAGATTAAGGTCAGTTAGTTTAGCAAGTAGCTTCGAATGGGAGATAGTATCAAAAGCTTTAGAGAAGTCAAGGAAGAGACGAAATACAAGATGATTTTTGTCCCTAGCTTCAGCAACAGTTTGAGTAAAGGAAAGTAGGGCAGTGGAAGTGCTATGACCTGGCCTGACGCCATGTGGAAAAAGGGTGAGTAGGTTTTCGTCAATTAAGTACTTAAGAAGCTGGTTATTAATACATTTTTTGAGGATTTTGGAGAGAGGACAGAGAATGGCGATTGCTATACAGTTTGATGGATCTGTGTAGTGGTATAGTACAGAAAGATTTCCAAATATCTGAGACAGTGGATTCTTGAATAGATCTGTCAAATGGGATTGAGACAGGGTAGGCTATGGAGTGGGCTGCAAGTTTAAGAAAGAATGGAGGGAGGTTGTTGGTAGAGGGAGAGCATGGTTTTAGTTTTAGTAGAGGGGACTTTATGTAAGTGGTGGAGACAGGGTTTAGAGAGAAAGGGGTGATATTGCTTGCAGTATGTGTAGTATGAGAGAGGGTTTGATTTTGGCAGGTTTTGGTTAGTTTTTAAACTGATTCAATGAAATGTGAATTTAGTAAGGTGGCAGAATCTTGGAGAATACTGTTCAAATAGGGGCTCGGGCTGGTAGGTTGACCAGGGTGGAAAACTTTATTGATGGAGTACCAGAAATTTGTTCGGTTAGAATTATGGGTGAATTGGGCATTATAATAGAAAATGTTCTTATCTTTATTGATTTGTTTTTTGACAGGTTACAAAGTTCTTTATATCTTTGGAAAAGTGTTGCAGATTTAGTTTTCAGCCATTGTTTACAATACTTGTCCCTTTGTTTGTGAGAGTGAGGGTGTCTTTATAGAGCCGAGGAGAGTATGTTGTTTTGATTTTAACTTTTTGTAAAGGAGCTACAGAGTCAAAGATATCAAGGAAGTGCAACTAAATGTTAGAATAACATTTAATAGAATTGAGCCTGTTATTAAATGTCTAAGCATTAAAGGAAGAAAGGATGTGACAGTCTCTACACTGGTGGTACTTAGGCAATTGAAAGGCGTGCCTTTGGATTCGTACGGGTAGGGTACTGGGGTTGTGATTTAGGATATGTTCAGAGGTAAGAATCCAGTTTATACTATATATGTATATATATGTATATATATATATATATATATATATATATATGTATACATATATATATTCAGTGACTGATTTAATGAGGGCTGAGTAAAGGGAGATAATGATGTCCCTACAGCTAGACACAATCCCTCTGTTTATAAGCTGTGCAATGCAGAAGGACTTTCTGACAACAATAGACACATGTTGGTCAAAGGTTAGGTCACTGTCCATATAAGTTCCCACATCCCAAACAACTGGGTCAACACTTATTGGAATATTGCCAATGTGGTAGTTGTCTGGAATAGATGACTTCCCAAAGGATACAATAATGCATTTTTCTGGCATTTAGTTTCAGTCCATGATTTTGGAATAAGTTATTTATTTGGGACAAACTTTCCTGCAGGATGGCTAAGTCATTTGAGGATTCAGTGACTGCTGTTAGCTTGCAGTCATCTACAAACCTAGTCAGCCAGACTCCTTTGGTATTGGCTTTTACTTCAGAAAAGTAGATGCCAAGCAGGAATGGTCCCAGCACAGAATCTTGAGGGTCTCCACTGGTGACTGTTCTCTTTGTGGAGGTAACTTCTCTATTTTGATTATCTGCATCCTACCTGTGGCAATGCAGCGAGTGACACAGGAATTTATTCCCAGTTTATTTAGCTTTTGTACTACGCCTGAGTGGAGAATTGTGTCAAAAGCTTTGGCTAGGTTAAAGTATGCAGTGTGTTCTTTGCCTTCATCCATTTCTTTGGTGACTTTTTAAAAAAAAATCCACCAGGCTGAGTAAGTATGACCTGCCCTTGAAGAATCCAAACTGAGATGTGGCTAGTGTTTGGAAGATCCCTATGTCCTGATTGATTAATTCCATGTTAAGTCTTTCCATGGGTTTGAACATGAGGCTGGTCAGACTTATGGGTCTGTGGAAAGTCCTCCCTTATGCAGGGGAATGACTGTATCTTTTCTCCATTCATTTGGTACAAAAACCTGTAAGGAGGATGAGACTGAACAATGTTGTTAGGGGTGTGGCTAATGTTGTTAGGGGTGTGGTTAATCATGCTTCCTGCTATTTAAGATGCATCCTGGGATACTGTCAGGACCCATCAATGCAGTATTTTCAGCTTTTGGTAGCACTTTAGGACTTGGTCTTGTGTGATAGCTGGAGGTGAGCCAGTTTCAGGTATATCTTCAGTGACTGACAGGAGAGAGAGTGGTAAAGTTAGAGCTAGGTTTATCAGCCAGTAGGTTCACTACATTTTCAGCCTCAGAGTAGGTAACATTGCTCACAATCACCTCAGTGCACTCCTACATTGTACTTTTGAGGTTATGAACATAGCTAAAAAATGCCTCGTGATTGTCTTTGGCTTGGGTATCTAATTTAGTCTTTGACTAGGCTTTGATGGATTTTATTAAACTCCTGAGTTGCATCCTTGTTTCACTAAAAGGGCTGTAACATTCTGGGAATTACTTTTCTTACTTTTGTTAAAAATTATTTTCCTTTTATTATAAAGATTGTTGATATTATGATTCCACCATGTGGGATTGTTTCTGGGCTGGGGTTTGTCCAGCGCTTGTTCCATCGGGGTACATATATGCTGGTATAGTATGGTGGTGTATAATTCTACATATTTAGTGCAGTTAACTGGGTTTGCCGGGGATCTGATGCTTGCCAATGTGTCACTTAGGAGTAGGTAGTTTGTCTAAAAGACATTTCTAAAGGTTCCTTGGGTAGAAGGGATCTCTGGTTTCAGTTTTATTTCAAAGGAGACTGCTTCATGGTCAGACCTAACAAATGATGAAGATACACAAGGGATGGTGCAAGATGTTCCCGTAATAGTAAGGACAAGATCCAAGATGTTAGCCCCCCTAGTGGGTCCTCTGACTAATTGTTCCAAGGCGTTTGTATTGACAAAGTCCAGGAATCTCTGTGCTTGTGCTATAGTTGTGGTGTAGATTTTCCAGTCTGTAGCTGGATAGTTTAGGAAAACGGTATTGGGTTTAATACTGAGTGAGTCTAATTCCCATAGATTGTGGCTTTCTTTTGTCATAGAGAGAATTTTATAGCTAGCTAATATATGATATGGGACCTTTCTGATGGTTATTTGGATATGAAAAATCTGTACCTGTAATTGAAAAATGCTTGATGGTTATTGGAGCTATTTGTACCTCAAACTCAGCTTTCAGAAACGTGACTAGTTCCCTGATTCACATGTATAGAACGTAGGATGTTGTGCGCATTATCATTTGCTTTGGAGCTATTGTTACCTCAAACTCTGCTTCAGAAACTCGACTAGTTCCCTGATTCACATGTATAGAATGGAGGATGTTGTGCACATTATCATTTGCTTTGGAGCTATTGTTACCTCAAACTCTGCTTCAGAAACTCGACTAGTTCCCTGATTCACATGTATAGAATGGAGGATGTTGTGCACATTATCATTTGCTTTGGAGCTATTGTTACCTCAAACTCTGCTTCAGAAACTCGACTAGTTCCCTGATTCACATGTATAGAATGGAGGATGTTGTGCACATTATCATTTGCTTTGGAGCTATTGTTACCTCAAACTCTGCTTCAGAAACTCGACTAGTTCCCTGATTCACATGTATAGAATGGAGGATGTTGATCGCATTATCATTTGCTTTGGAGCTATTGTTACCTCAAACTCTGCTTTCAGAAACTCGACTAGTTCCCTGATTCACATGTATAGAATGTAGGATGTTGTGCACATTATCATTTGCTTTGGAGCTATTGTTACCTCAAACTCTGCTTCAGAAACTCGACTAGTTCCCTGATTCACATGTATAGAATGGAGGATGTTGTGCGATTATCATTTGCTTTGGAGCTATTGTTACCTCAAACTCTGCTTCAGAAACTCGACTAGTTCCCTGATTCACATGTATAGAATGGAGGATGTTGATCGCATTATCATTTGCTTTGGAGCTATTGTTACCTCAAACTCTGCTTCAGAAACTCGACTAGTTCCCTGATTCACATGTATAGAATGGAGGATGTTGTGCACATTATCATTTGCTTTGGAGCTATTGTTACCTCAAACTCTGCTTCAGAAACTCGACTAGTTCCCTGATTCACATGTATAGAATGGAGGATGTTGTGCGATTATCATTTGCTTTGGAGCTATTGTTACCTCAAACTCTGCTTCAGAAACTCGACTAGTTCCCTGATTCACATGTATAGAATGGAGGATGTTGTGCGCATTATCATTAGCTTTGGAGCTATTGTTACCTCAAACTCTGCTTCAGAAACTCGACTAGTTCCCTGATTCACATGTATAGAATGGAGGATGTTGTGCACATTATCATTTGCTTTGGAGCTATTGTTACCTCAAACTCTGCTTCAGAAACTCGACTAGTTCCCTGATTCACATGTATAGAATGTAGGATGTTGTGCACATTATCATTTGCTTTGGAGCTATTGTTACCTCAAACTCTGCTTCAGAAACTCGACTAGTTCCCTGATTCACATGTATAGAATGGAGGATGTTGATCGCATTATCATTTGCTTTGGAGCTATTGTTACCTCAAACTCTGCTTCAGAAACTCGACTAGTTCCCTGATTCACATGTATAGAATGGAGGATGCTGTGCACATTATCATTTGCTTTGGAGCTATTGTTACCTCAAACTCTGCTTCAGAAACTCGACTAGTTCCCTGATTCACATGTATAGAATGGAGGATGTTGTGCGCATTATCATTTGCTTTGGAGCTATTGTTACCTCAAACTCTGCTTCAGAAACTCGACTAGTTCCCTGATTCACATGTATAGAATGGAGGATGTTGTGCACATTATCATTAGCTTTGGAGCTATTGTTACCTCAAACTCTGCTTCGGAAACTCGACTAGTTCCCTGATTCACATGTATAGAATGGAGGATGTTGTGCACATTATCATTTGCTTTGGAGCTATTGTTACCTCAAACTCTGCTTCAGAAACTCGACTAGTTCCCTGATTCACATGTATAGAATGGAGGATGTTGTGCACATTATCATTTGCTTTGGAGCTATTGTTACCTCAAACTCTGCTTCAGAAACTCGACTAGTTCCCTGATTCACATGTATAGAATGGAGGATGTTGTGCATTATCATTAGCTTTGGAGCTATTGTTACCTCAAACTCTGCTTCAGAAACTCGACTAGTTCCCTGATTCACATGTATAGAATGGAGGATGTTGTGCGCATTATCATTTGCTTTGGAGCTATTGTTACCTCAAACTCTGCTTCAGAAACTCGACTAGTTCCCTGATTCACATGTATAGAATGGAGGATGTTGTGCACATTATCATTTGCTTTGGAGCTATTGTTACCTCAAACTCTGCTTCAGAAACTCGACTAGTTCCCTGATTCACATGTATAGAATGGAGGATGTTGTGCGCATTATCATTAGCTTTGGAGCTATTGTTACCTCAAACTCTGCTTCAGAAACTCGACTAGTTCCTGATTCACATGTATAGAATGGAGGATGTTGTGCGCATTATCATTAGCTTTGGAGCTATTGTTACCTCAAACTCTGCTTCAGAAACTCGACTAGTTCCCTGATTCACATGTATAGAATGTAGGATGTTGTGCGCATTATCATTTGCTTTGGAGCTATTGTTACCTCAAACTCTGCTTCAGAAACTCGACTAGTTCCCTGATTCACATGTATAGAATGTAGGATGTTGTGCACATTATCATTTGCTTTGGAGCTATTGTTACCTCAAACTCTGCTTCAGAAACTCGACTAGTTCCCTGATTCACATGTATAGAATGGAGGATGTTGTGCGATTATCATTTGCTTTGGAGCTATTGTTACCTCAAACTCTGCTTCAGAAACTCGACTAGTTCCCTGATTCACATGTATAGAATGGAGGATGTTGTGCACATTATCATTTGCTTTGGAGCTATTGTTACCTCAAACTCTGCTTCAGAAACTCGACTAGTTCCCTGATTCACATGTATAGAATGGAGGATGTTGTGCACATTATCATTTGCTTTGGAGCTATTGTTACCTCAAACTCTGCTTCAGAAACTCGACTAGTTCCCTGATTCACATGTATAGAATGGAGGATGTTGTGCACATTATCATTTGCTTTGGAGCTATTGTTACCTCAAACTCTGCTTCAGAAACTCGACTAGTTCCCTGATTCACATGTATAGAATGGAGGATGTTGATCGATTATCATTTGCTTTGGAGCTATTGTTACCTCAAACTCTGCTTCAGAAACTCGACTAGTTCCCTGATTCACATGTATAGAATGGAGGATGCTGTGCACATTATCATTTGCTTTGGAGCTATTGTTACCTCAAACTCTGCTTCAGAAACTCGACTAGTTCCCTGATTCACATGTATAGAATGGAGGATGTTGTGCGCATTATCATTTGTTTTGGAGCTATTGTTACCTCAAACTCTGCTTCAGAAACTCGACTAGTTCCCTGATTCACATGTATAGAATGGAGGATGTTGTGCACATTATCATTAGCTTTGGAGCTATTGTTACCTCAAACTCTGCTTCGGAAACTCGACTAGTTCCCTGATTCACATGTATAGAATGGAGGATGTTGTGCACATTATCATTTGCTTTGGAGCTATTGTTACCTCAAACTCTGCTTCAGAAACTCGACTAGTTCCCTGATTCACATGTATAGAATGGAGGATGTTGTGCGCATTATCATTAGCTTTGGAGCTATTGTTACCTCAAACTCTGCTTCAGAAACTCGACTAGTTCCCTGATTCACATGTATAGAATGGAGGATGTTGTGCGCATTATCATTTGCTTTGGAGCTATTGTTACCTCAAACTCTGCTTCGGAAACTCGACTAGTTCCCTGATTCACATGTATAGAATGTAGGATGTTGTGCGCATTATCATTTGCTTTGGAGCTATTGTTACCTCAAACTCTGCTTCAGAAACTCGACTAGTTCCCTGATTCACATGTATAGAATGGAGGATGTTGTGCGCATTATCATTTGCTTTGGAGCTATTGTTACCTCAAACTCTGCTTCGGAAACTCGACTAGTTCCCTGATTCACATGTATAGAATGGAGGATGTTTTGCGCATTATCATTAGCTTTGGAGCTATTGTTACCTCAAACTCTGCTTCAGAAACTCGACTAGTTCCCTGATTCACATGTATTGAATGGAGGATGTTTTGCACATTCCTTCTTACTGCTTGACAAGATTCTCTTTCTTTTGTTGTACAACCTTTTAATCCCAGAAGTCCACCAGGATGACTTGTGTTTGTGGTTTGACCTGGGTTTATTTCGGTGTAGTACTACCATTTCTATGCAGTTGTTTATATGGTCGGGCAGGGCTCTTGTGTGCATAGCTTTCTGTGTTTTCTGGATTTGGGGGCACTTGGAAACTAGCTATGCCATCCCTTAACAGGGGTTAATTTACCTCAGAGAAGTTCTTTACGTTTTTTGTGGTAAGGTGAGGGGTCTAGTTAACCTTTATTTCATAAGCTGATATTACCAGAGATGACATAACACTAGGGGGGGACGGCACTTTCCCATATTTCTGAGTACCACATCTAAGATATATCTCCCCCTAGTGGGAATGCAGACTAGCTGCACCAGGGCTTTTGAATTTACAAAGTCAAGAAATCTTTAGACCTGCATGTTAGTGGTCACGTATGCCTCCCAATTAATGGAGGGGGCAATTAAAATCACCCATGAGTATGGTGTTGGGCTGGATGTTGAGTGATTCGTACCTTCAGGTATGATGTATTGGCACGGTGGGACCTGTAGCTAGTAAGAATATGATAATGGATTTTCCCATGGTTAGTTGGGCATGGAGTAGCTCAAACATGTCATATTGTTTGACCAGCCTTGACGTGTGCTTATCCTGTACATAAATAGATAAACCTCTGCCTTTTGCTCTTTCAAGTTCAGTGGGTGGTCAGAATGTACAAAAGGCATTATAGCCATGCACTGACAGAGTGCTTTCCATGGCTTTGAATCATATTTCAGTAACTGCACAGATGTCAGCATTCTCCAGGGTGAGGAGAGCTTCCAGGGAGGGCAGTTTCTTGTTGAGACTCCTAGCACTGAACAATAACTCCTTTAGGTTGCACTGAGTAGCTTTTGTTATGTTGGAAGGTTTGTCTGTTTGGAAATGCCTAAAAGGGCACTATAGGGGTAGATAATATTTTAGTCAATTTCTGGAAGCCTAGAGGTGACAGGGGAAGATCATTCCTGGCAAAGCAGTATGACCTGTCAAACATGTCCTTCCAGGCTGACAGGTATTGGACCATTTTGAATGACACCAGTAACTAAACCAATTGTTAAAACCAGTAATTGTCTGCTGGTATTGTGGCATCATCCTTAGAGATGGTAGAATGCTGCTCAATGCAAGACTCATACTTGCCTGTAACACATATTCTGCGAGATCAATCATATGTCTATTCATATAGGTGAAGGAGGTATGTCTCAGGTCAGTCACACCCATATGGACTATGATTGAGTCATACTGATACTTAAGAGTAAGTGACCTGAGTGCTGGATGACCTGGTGAATCCTGGACCCTGACAGGCAACTAACTGTAACCTTCCCATTATCCAGCTTGGTTGGAGCGACATCAGTGTGTCTCACAATGGAGTCTCCTATGACCAGAATATTGGGTTGTGGAGTGTTTTGCCTTATTGGGCTTGATAGTTGACAGAGAATGACATGTGGCTTTACATGCTATGATGGGAATTGCCTTGTTTGTGTGTATGTGGAGTTTCTGAGGACTGCACTTGAAAGGCCTTTGTGGTTTGGGTATGTTACATGTGAGCTCCTCTGCATATGTGGGTCTATGTGTGTGGTCCTTTGTGGCTGCATTGAGTGATGTGTGTGTGAGTCACTGACAACCTGTTTGTTGCTTTTTGTATCTGTATGTGAGAGTCTAGCCTCCAGTGTCAATGTCTAACTACATCTCTCGCATACTGTAGTCGTCTGTTTGAGATTTAAGTCGGTCAGTGTACATGAGACAACTGTTACATTGTTACATTGTTACATTGTTACACTGTTACACTGTTACATTGTTACACTGTTACATTGCCCCTGGATGCCCTTGTCCACCAAGCTGGATACAAAGATAGAAGGAATGTGCCCATTCATGGTTGCAAGTCCTAATGTCTCTTTGAAAGGAGTGGAGGGTGTGTGTAACTAGATGAGGGAATGGTGCTTACTGAGTGCAATCTGCAATTAACCTAGCCAACAATGATTCCTAGCACCACACTGGATGCTATCTGAGTAGCAATAGTCATGGATGCTATAATAAGATAAGACAGATCTAAAAAGTCCTAAGTAAATGAATAAATGCTGCTCACCATGAAAACTAGTTGTCCCATGAGTAACATTGGGCTGAGTTAAAGTTTCAAGTTGTTTTTTACAGGAAAATGTCATCTTATGGTGATTGGATGTATACAAGGCACCAGTAACCACCGCTGTGCAAACAGCAGCTTCTCAAACAATTCTTATACAGGATCAGAAAAAGGCAAGTTTTACACTAACTATGACCTAAGGCCAATCAAGCAAGCACACAATAAGCTTTCTGCCAACAATTCCCAGCTCATACAGATGAAATCACCCCTCTCCTGCCACAAGAGTGCAGACTTTGACCCTCTTAATATAAAATGACTGGTTTGGAGCCCAAGTGTTAAGGAACCCCAAACAGATGCCTAATACTAACAAAGAAACACTCAATACAATGTATTTCAGTGCAGAACAGCAGCTTGCAAAACAGTTTGAAAATGCAACTTTAAACATTAACGAAGTGTAAAATAACAAATAGCATAATAAACTTTCACACTATAATGAAAACAAGCCATGTTTCCTGACGTATGCATCTGTACAGGGCACTAGCACAACCAGCAGCTCCGTGCAAATGTGCAAAATTTATACCAACAGTAGAAATACAGAAAACTGACTACTGAACCCTCTGGACAAGAAAACAATTACACTTACAGAAACAGCCAGGAATCAATGCACTCTGATCCTTCTGTCACCAGAAGCAAAATATAAGTGCAAATTCCAAGCTGGCATGTATGAAGCAGTTATTAGGCTTTTTGGTGACCAGAAAAGAAGTCTGGTTGGGTTGTGCAGGTGTTTGTTGATGTTCCATCACACGTCATTGGATGATATTAGTTCTTTCATTGTCTGTTTCCTGCATGTGCTTTTGTATGTGTAGGTGGCTGGATATTTTTGCACTTGCATGTGTGCATGTGTATTTGTCTTTGTGTCTGTGTTTTTGTGTGTGTGTGTGTGTGTGTGTGTGTGTGTGTGTGTGTGTGTGTGTGTGTGTGTGTGTGTGTTCCAACACCTGCTAACCAGATACCCCTCTGCAATGTCCCCATGTAGGAAGTGGTGATACAGCTGACGTGTAAGGCAGGTATGTGAATCATGCATGCTGTGCAGTTCTATTTGGTGAACAAAATGTTCCCACCTTGTATTATATAAACGATGCACCTTCCCTAACTGATAACGTCATCCAGGACCTGGGCACCTCTGCTGGCAACTCACTTACTGATCATCATGACTCCACTGCAGTTTGGAAAGCCTTCTGAAAGGCACAGCTTATTTCCAAAGTCATCTCCTCTAAAGCCACTTGTCACTCATAATGCCCATCTTTGACTCAGAGCAGGAATTAGCAGCTACCTTTATACTGCTCAACTTCAGATGCAGCAAAGATTCTTAATTAGAAAGATCACTGCCCTCAGGTCCTTTAACTGCCCTGGTAGACTCGCAGCCTCCTCCTCGTAGTCAGTGCTCTTCTGTCTCCTTTGTGGTGACCTTTGCCTTACTTTTCCAGCTGCATAAGAATGTAAGTCCCTCTCCTATTTAACCACCTGCACCTCTGCAGAACCAATGACTCATCAAACACTTGGACCAAGAATCTCAGCCTACAATAACAAATAAATAGGAGTCATTGTTGGGAGGGGTACCTAACCCAATATATTATATGTCAATGCAACAAGCTGCCACTACTACGTGTCAACCAAAGCAGTCCTCCTGTTATTTTACAGTTCTTCTTCTTTCGGCTGCTCCCATTAGGGGTTGCCACAGCAGATAACTGTTTCCATTTCTTTCTATCCTCTGCATCTTGCTCTGTCACACCAACCACCTGCATGACCTCTCTCTCCCCATCCATAAACCTTATCTTGGGCCTTCCTCTTTTCCTGTTACCTGGCAGCTTCATCCTTAGCATCCTTTTCCCAATATACCCAGCATCCCTCCTCAGCACATGTCCAAACCAACGTAATCCTGCATCTCTGGCTTTGTCTCCAAACCTTCCAACCTGGGCTGACTCTCTAATATACTTATTCCTAATCCTGTCCACCCTCGTCACACCCAGTGCAAATCTTAACATCTTTACCTCTGCCATGTTCAGCTCTGACTCCTGCCTTTTTGTCAGTGCCACTGTCTCCAACCCATATAACATAGCTGGTCTCACTACCCTCTTGTAGACCTTCCCTTTCACTCTTACTGGTATTCGTCTGTCACAAATCACTGCTGACACTCTTCTCCACCCACTCCATCCTGCCTGTACTCTCTTCTTCACCTCTCTTCCACACTCACCATTACTCTGAACTGTTGATCCCAAGTTCTTAAACGCATCCACCTTCACCGCCTCTACACTCTGCATCCTCACCATTCCTCTATCCTCCCTCTAATTCACACACATATATTTTGTCTTAGTCCTGCTGACCTTCATTCCTCTTCTCTCTAGAGCATATCTCCACCTCTCCAGGGTCTCCTCCACCTGTTCCCTACTCTCATTACAGATCACAATGTCATCTTCAAACATCATAGTCCACGGGAACTCCTGTCTGATCTCGTCTGTCAACCTGTCCATCACCATTGCAAATAAGAAAGGGCTCAGAGCTGATCCTTGATGCAAACCCACCTCCACCTTAAATGCATCCGTCACTCCCACCGCAGACCTCACCGCTGTCACACTACCCTTGTACATATCCTGTACCTCTCTTACATACTTCTCTGACACTCCCGACGTCCTCATACAATACCACAACTCCTCTCTAGGCACCCTGTCACATGCTTTCTTTAAAGACACAATGCAACTCCTTCTGACCTTCTCTGTAGTTCTCCATCAACACTCTCAGAGAAATCATTGCATCTGTAGTGCTCTTTCCTGGCATGAAACCATACTGCTGATCACTAACCATCACCTCCCTTCTTAACCTAGCTTCCACTACTCTTTCCCATAACTTCATGCTGTGACTGATCAGTTTAATCCCTCTGTAGTTACTACAGCTCTGCACATCACCCTTATTCTTAAAAATCGGTACCAAAACACTTTTTCTCCATTCGATAAACAATCATAGATCCTCTCATGGGTTACCCCGCATAGCCCTTCCAGATAAAGAGGGTGAACACTAGTGAGCTGCATAGCAATTGGTGGGGCTATCTGGCTGGGGTCCTATGGTCTCAATGACTGCTTGCCTGTTATTGACCTATGAACTGATAAACATGTCAGTTATGATCCCAGATGCATTGCACACTACCTTGGAGTTCTAGGAATGGTAGCCCTTTCAGTTTTGTGGGCAAAGTGAGATGACAAGTGCATAGTCTATTTATTTTTTTAGTTACATTTCTTTACTGGGTAGTGCACTGATCAGTGTTTATTTATTTATTTATATTTGTTTACCTGGGTAATGCACTGATCAGTGTTTATTTATTTATATTTATTTGTTTACCAGGGCAGTGCACTAATCAGTATTTATTTGTTTATTTATATTTGTTTACCCGGATAGTGCACTGATCAGTATTTATTTATTTATTTACATTTGTTTACCTGGGTAGTGCACTGATCAGTATTTATTTATTTATTTATTTATATTTGTTTACCCGCGTAGTGCACTGATCAGTATTTATTTATTTATTTATATTTGTTTACCCGGGTAGTGCACTGATCAGTATTTATTTATTTATATTTGTTTACCCGGGTAGTGCACTGATCAGTATTTATTTATTTATTTATATTTGTTTACCCGGGTAGTGCACTGATCAGTATTTATTTATTTATTTATATTTGTTTACACAGGTAGTGCACTGATCAGTATTTATTTATTTATTCATATTTGTTTACCTGGGTAGTGCACTGATCAGTATTTATTTATATATTTATTTATATTTGTTTACCCGGGTAGTGCACTGATCAGTATTTATTTATTTATTTATATTTGTTTACCCGGGTAGTGCACTGATCAGTATTTATTTATTTATTTATATTTGTTTACACAGGTAGTGCACCGATCAGCATTTATTTATTTATTTATTTATTTATTTATATTTGTGTACACAGTTAGTGCACGGATCAGTAATTATTTATTTATTTATTTATATTTGTTTACCCGGGTAGTGCACTGATCAGTATTTATTTATTTATTTATATTTGTTTACCTGGGTAGTGCACTGATCAGTATTTATTTATTTATTTATATTTGTTTACACGGGTAGTGCACTGATCAGTATTTATTTATTTATATTTGTTTACCCGGTAGTGCACTGATCAGTATTTATTTATTTATTTATTTATATTTGTTTACCAGGGTAGTGCACTGATCAGTATTTATTTATCTATTTATTTATTTATTTATATTTGTGTACCCAGTTAGTGGACGGATCAGTAATTATTTATTTATTTGTATTTGTTTACCCGGGTAGTGCACTGATCAGTATTTATTTATTTATTTATATTTGTTTACCCGTGTAGTGCACTGATCAGTATTTATTTATTTATTTATATTTGTTTACCCGGGTAGTGCACTGAGCAGTATTTATTTATTTATATTTGTTTACCGGGGCAGTGCACTGATCAGTATTTATTTATTTATATTTGTTTACCCGGGCAGTGCACTGATCAGTATTTATTTATTTATATTTGTTTACCTGGGTAGTGCACTGACCAGTATTTATTTATTTATTTATATTTGTTTATACGGGTAGTGCACTGGTCAGTATTTATTTATTTATTTATATTTGTTTACCCGGTTAGTGCACTGATCAGTATTTATTTATTTATTTATATTTGTTTACCCGGGTAGTGCACTGATGAGTATTTATTTATTTATTTATTTATTTATATTTGTTTACCCAGGTAGTGCACTGATCAGTAATTATTTATTTATTTATATTTGTTTACCTGGGGAGTGCACTGATCAGTATTTATTTATTTATTTATATTTGTTTACCTGGGTAGTGCACTGATCAATATTTATTTATTTATTTATTTATTTATATTTGTTTACTCGGGTAGTGCACTGATCAGTATTTATTTATTTATTTATATTTGTTTACTCGGGTAGTGCACTGATCAGTATTTATTCATTTATTTATTTATATTTGTTTACCAGGGTAGTGCACTAATCAGTATTTATTTATTTATTTATATTTGTTTACCCGGGTAGTGCACTGATCAGTATTTATTTATTTATTTATTTATATATGTTTACCCGAGTAGTGCACTGATCAATATTTATTTATTTATTTATTTATTTATATTTGTTTACCGGGTTGTGCACAGATCGGTATTTATTTATTTATTTATATTTGTTTACCTGGGTAGTGCACTGATCAGTATTTATTCATTTATTTATTTATTTATTTATATTTGTTTACCCGGGTAGTGCACTGATCAATATTTATTTATTTATTTATTTATTTATATTTGTTTACTCGGGTAGTGCACTGATCAGTGTTTATTTATTTATTTATATTTGTTTACCCGGGCAGTGCACTGATCAGTATTTATTTGTTTATTTATATTTGTTTACCCGGGTAGTGCACTGATCAGTGTTTATTTATTTATTTTTATTTGTTTACCGGGTAGTGCACTGATCAGTATTTATTTATTTATTTATATTTGTTTACCCGGGTAGTGCACTGATCAGTATTTATTTGTTTATTTATATTTGTTTACCCGGGTAGTGCACCGATCAGTATTTATTTATTTATATTTGTTTACCCGGGTAGTGCACTGATCAGTATTTATTTATTTATTTATTTATTTATCTATTTATTTATTTATTTATATTTGTTTACCAGGGTAGCGCACTGATCAGTATTTATTTATTTACTTATATTTGTTTACCTGGGTAGTGCACCGATCAGTATTTATTTATTTATTTATATTTATTTACCCGGGCAGTGCACTGATCAGTATTTATTTATTTATTTATATTTGTTTACCCGGGTAGTGCACTGATCAGTATTTATTTATTTATTTATTTATTTATATTTGTTTACCCGGGTAGTGCTCTGATCAGTATTTATTTATTTATTTATATTTGTTTACCCGAGTAGTGCACTGATCAGTATTTATTTATTTATTTATATTTGTTTACCAGGGTAGTGCACTGATCAGTATTTATTTATTTATTTATATTTGTTTACCCGGGTAGTGTACTGATCAGTATTTATTTATTTATTTATATTTGTTTACCCGGGTAGTGCACTGATCAGTATTTATTTATTTATTTGTATTTGTTTACCCGGGTAGTGCACTGATCAGTATTTATTTATTTATTTATATTTGTTTACCCGGGTAGTGCACTGATCAGTATTTATTTATTTATTTATATGTGTTTACCCGGGTAGTGCACTGACCAGTATTTATTTATTTATTTATATTTTTTTACCCGGGTAGTGCACTGATCACTATTTATTTATTTATTTATATTTGTTTACCCGGGTAGTGCACCGATCAGTATTTATTTATTTATTTATTTATTTATATTTATTTAGCCGGGCAGTGCACTGATCAGTATTTATTTATTTATTTATATTTGTTTACCCGGGTAGTGCACTGATCAGTATTTATTTATTTATTTATTTATTTATTTATAATTGTTTACCCGGGTAGTGCACTGCTCAATATTTATTTATTTATTTATATTTGTTTACTCGGGTAGTGCACTGATCAGCATTTATTTGTTTATTTATATTTGTTTACCTGGGTAGTGCACTGATCAATATTTATTTATTTTTTTATATTTGTTTACCCGGGCAGTGCACTGATGAGTATTTATTTATTTATTTGTATTTGTTTACCCGGGTAGTGCACTGATCAGTATTTATTTATTTATTTATATTTGTTTACCCAGGTAGTGCACTGATCAGTATTTATTTATTTATTTATTTATTTATATTTGTTTACCCGGGCAGTGCACTGATCAGTATTTATTTATTTATTTATATTTGTTTACCCGGTAGTGCACTGATCAGTATTTATTTATTTATTTATATTTGTTTACTTGGGTAGTGCACTGATCAGTATTTATTTATTTATTTATATTTGTTTACCCGGGTAGTGCACTGATCAGTATTTATTCATTTATTTATTTACTTATTTATTTATATTTGTTTACCTGGGTAGTGCACTGATCAGTATTTATTTATTTATGGGTAGTGCACTGATCAGTGTTTATTTATTTATTTATATTTGTTTACCTGGGTAGTGCACTGATCAGTATTTATTCATTCATTTATTTATATTTGTTTACCTGGATAGTGCACTGATCGTTATTTATTTATTTATTTATATTTGTTTACCCGGGTAGTGCACTGATCAGTATTTATTTATATTTGTTTACGTGGATAGTGCACTGATCGTTATTTATTTATTTATTTATATTTGTTTACCCGGGTAGTGCACTGATCAGTATTTATTTATTTATTTATTTATATTTGTTTACCCGGGTAGTGCACTGATCAGTATTTATTTCTTTATATTTGTTTACCCGGGTAGTGCACTGATCAGTATTTATTTATTTATTTATATTTGTTTACCCGGGTAGTGCACTGATCAGTATTTATTTATTTATTTATATTTGTTTACACAGGTAGTGCACTGATCAGTATTTATTTATTTATTTATATTTGTTTACCTGGATAGTGCACTGATCAGTATTTATTTATTTATTTATTTATATTTGTTTACCCGGGCAGTGCACTGATCAGTATTTATTTATTTATATTTGTTTACCTGGGTAGTGCACTGACCAGTATTTATTTATTTATTTATATTTGTTTATACGGGTAGTGCACTGGTCAGTATTTATTTATTTATTTATATTTGTTTACCCGGTTAGTGCACTGATCAGTATTTATTTATTTATTTATATTTGTTTACCCGGGTAGTGCACTGATGAGTATTTATTTATTTATTTATTTATTTATTTATATTTGTTTACCCAAGTAGTGCACTGATCAGTAATTATTTATTTATTTATATTTGTTTACCTGGGGAGTGCACTGATCAGTATTTATTTATTTATTTATATTTGTTTACCTGGGTAGTGCACTGATCAATATTTATTTATTTATTTATTTATTTATTTATTTATTTATATTTGTTTACTCGGGTAGTGCACTGATCAGTATTTATTTATTTATTTATATTTGTTTACTCGGGTAGTGCACTGATCAGTATTTATTCATTTATTTATTTATATTTGTTTACCAGGGTAGTGCACTAATCAGTATTTATTTATTTATTTATATTTGTTTACCCGGGTAGTGCACTGATCAGTATTTATTTATTTATTTATTGATATATGTTTACCCGAGTAGTGCACTGATCAATATTTATTTATTTATTTATTTATTTATATTTGTTTACCGGGTAGTGCACTGATCGGTATTTATTTATTTATTTATATTTGTTTACCTGGGTAGTGCACTGATCAGTATTTATTCATTTATTTATTTATTTATTTATTTATATTTGTTTACCCGGGTAGTGCACTGATCAATATTTATTTATTTATTTATTTATATTTGTTTACTCGGGTAGTGCACTGATCAGTGTTTATTTATTTATTTATATTTGTTTACCCGGGCAGTGCACTGATCAGTATTTATTTGTTTATTTATATTTGTTTACCCGGGTAGTGCACTGATCAGTGTTTATTTATTTATTTTTATTTGTTTACCGGGTAGTGCACTGATCAGTATTTATTTATTTATTTATATTTGTTTACCCGGGTAGTGCACTGATCAGTATTTATTTGTTTATTTATATTTGTTTACCCGGGTAGTGCACTGATCAGTATTTATTTATTTATTTATATTTGTTTACCAGGTAGTGCACTGATCAGTATTTATTTATTTATTTATTTATTTATATTTGTTTACCAGGGTAGTGCACTGATCAGTATTTATTTATTTATTTATATTTGTTTACCTGGGTAGTGCACTGATCAGTATTTATTTATTTATTTATATTTGTTTACCAGGGTAGTGCACTGATCAGTATTTATTTATTTATTTATATTTGTTTACCCGGGTAGTGCACTGATCAGTATTTATTTATTTATTTATATTTGTTTACCCGGTAGTGCACGGATCAGTATTTATTTATTTATTTATATTTGTTTACCCGGGTAGTGCACTGATCAGTATTTATTTATTTATTTATATTTGTTTACCCGGGTAGTGCACTGATCAGTATTTATTTATTTATTTATATTTGTTTACCCGGGTAGTGCACTGATCAGTATTTATTTATATTTCTTTACCCGGGTAGTGCACTGATCACTATTTATTTATTTATTTATATTTGTTTACCCGGGTAGTGCACCGATCAGTATTTATTTATTTATTTATTTATTTATATTTATTTACCCGGGCAGTGCACTGATCAGTATTTATTTATTTATTTATATTTGTTTACCCGGGTAGTGCACTGATCAGTATTTATTTATTTATTTATTTATTTATAATTGTTTACCCGGGTAGTGCACTGCTCAATATTTATTTATTTATTTATATTTGTTTACTCGGGTAGTGCACTGATCAGCATTTATTTGTTTATTTATATTTGTTTACCTGGGTAGTGCACTGATCAATATTTATTTATTTTTTTATATTTGTTTACCCGGGCAGTGCACTGATCAGTATTTATTTATTTATTTGTATTTGTTTACCCGGGTAGTGCACTGATCAGTATTTATTTATTTATTTATATTTGTTTACCCAGGTAGTGCACTGATCAGTATTTATTTATTTATTTATTTATATTTGTTTACCCGGGTAGTGCACTGATCAGTATTTATTTATTTATTTATATTTGTTTACCCGGTAGTGCACTGATCAGTATTTATTTATTTATTTATATTTGTTTACTTGGGTAGTGCACTGATCAGTATTTATTTATTTATTTATATTTGTTTACCCGGGTAGTGCACTGATCAGTATTTATTTATTTATTTATTTATTTATTTATTTATTTATATTTGTTTACCTGGGTAGTGCACTGATCAGTATTTATTTATTTATTTATATTTGTTTACCGGGTAGTGCACTGATCAGTATTTATTTATTTATTTATATTTGTTTACCTGGGTAGTGCACTGATCAGTATTTATTTATTTATTTATATTTGTTTACCGGGTAGTGCACTGATCAGTATTTATTTATTTATTTATATTTGTTTACACAGGTAGTGCACTGATCAGTATTTATTTATTTATTTATATTTGTTTACCTGGGTAGTGCACTGATCAGTATTTATTTATTTATTTATATTTGTTTACCTGGGTAGTGCACTGATCAGTATTTATTTATTTATTTATATTTGTTTACCCGGTAGTGCACTGATCAGTATTTATTTATTTATTTATATTTGTTTACCCGGTAGTGCACTGATCAGTATTTATTTATTTATTTATATTTGTTTACCAGGGTAGTGCACTGATCAGTATTTATTTATCTATTTATTTATTTATTTATATTTGTGTACCCAGTTAGTGGACGGATCAGTAATTATTTATTTATTTATTTATATTTGTTTACCCAGGTAGTGCACTTATCAGTATTTATTTATTTATTTATATTTGTTTACCCGTGTAGTGCACTGATCAGTATTTATTTATTTATTTATATTTGTTTACCCGGGTAGTGCACTGATCAGTATTTATTTATTTATATTTGTTTACCCGGGCAGTGCACTGATCAGTATTTATTTATTTATATTTGTTTACCCGGGCAGTGCACTGATCAGTATTTATTTATTTATATTTGTTTACCTGGGTAGTGCACTGACCAGTATTTATTTATTTATTTATATTTGTTTATACCGGTAGTGCACTGGTCAGTATTTATTTATTTATTTATATTTGTTTACCCGGTTAGTGCACTGATCAGTATTTATTTATTTATTTATATTTGTTTACCCGGGTAGTGCACTGATGAGTATTTATTTATTTATTTATTTATTTATTTATATTTGTTTACCCCGGTAGTGCACTGATCAGTAATTATTTATTTATTTATATTTGTTTACCAGGGGAGTGCACTGATCAGTATTTATTTATTTATTTATATTTGTTTACCTGGGTAGTGCACTGATCAATATTTATTTATTTATATTTGTTTACTCTGGTAGTGCACTGATCAGTATTTATTTATTTATTTATTTATATTTGTTTACTCGGGTAGTGCACTGATCAGTATTTATTCATTTATTTATTTATTTATTTATTTATTTATTTATATTTGTTTACCAGGGTAGTGCACTAATCAGTATTTATTTATTTATTTATATTTGTTTACCCGGGTAGTGCACTGATCAGTATTTATTTATTTATTTATTTATATATGTTTACCCGAGTAGTGCACTGATCAATATTTATTTATTTATTTATTTATTTAAATTTGTTTACCGGGTAGTGCACTGATCGGTATTTATTTATTTATATTTGTTTACCTAGGTAGTGCACTGATCAGTATTTATTCATTTATTTATTTATTTATTTATATTTGTTTACCTGGGTAGTGCACTGATCAATATTTATTTATTTATTTATTTATTTATATTTGTTTACTCGGGTAGTGCACTGATCAGTGTTTATTTATTTATTTATATTTGTTTACCCGGGCAGTGCACTGATCAGTATTTATTTGTTTATTTATATTTGTTTACCCGGGTAGTGCACTGATCAGTGTTTATTTATTTATTTTTATTTGTTTACCGGGTAGTGCACTGATCAGTATTTATTTATTTATTTATATTTGTTTACCCGGGTAGTGCACTGATCAGTATTTATTTGTTTATTTATATTTGTTTACCCGGGCAGTGCACCGATCAGTATTTATTTATTTATTTATTTATATTTGTTTACCCGGGTAGTGCACTGATCAGTATTCATTTATTTATTTATTTATTTATTTATTTATATTTGTTTACCAAGGTAGTGCACTGATCACTATTTATTTATTTATTTATTTATTTATCTTTCAATAAAAATCAAACACGAAGGAGACCAACCATGGATGCAAGTATTCCACGATATCATATATCTCAGTTCACAAAGATAATCCTTGAAATAAGTATCCAGTCAGATGACAAGCTGTTCGAAATCCTTTATTGTAGAAACACAGATAAAATCCAAATGAGTTAAAAAGTAGGTAAGCGCTTTCACCTATGGGCTTCGTCAGACCTTATGAGCAATAGGACATTATCTGCATTTAAATAGCAGTTTAGGCGGGAATTTTATAAGACATATATTAGATCTTAAAGTGCTACGTGCTATTTCCTTGACAGTTACATCTCATAACAATGATTCAGTCAGGGAAACATTAAATAAACAACTTGCATATAAAATCATCTATAAATTAATAAATTAATAAGTTTACAGAGACATATATATGTTTAAATAGAGAAATATATAAGAAACATATGTATATGTGTGTTCCATTCTAATGACAGTGCCCATTACATCAACATTAAAATCTCAAAATAAATGATTAAATAAAATAAACTAATATAAAGGGCTTCACAAAGTTGTATCACAGATATTATAGTTCATGAATGTGTCCATCAACAATCTCATATACTAAAACTAGTAAAACAAATATACATATAACTAAGTAAATAAATGACTAGTATACACTTGCTAGAATAAATATAAATGTAAATATAAATAAATATGTGTGTGTCAATCATATTAGATATGAAAAATATATAAAAAAAATATATAACAAATGTATAAAAAATATGGTAAATCATTTACGTAGTCTACGGGTTTTTAAGAATGGTTTAATGGGAACAGATGAGTTTAGGCCTGGGGGCATGTCAGACCTGAGCCTCATGATCCATGTAGCTTCCCTGGCCTCAGTAAATCCTAACATTACCCCCTCTAGATCCAAGCTCTATTTGTTCTATTATACAGAATTCAAAAGAATGTCTATCACCTCCTGTCATCACATGCTTTGCTAGAGCATTGGTGGTTGTGCCAGTTCTTATATTATACAGATGTTCACGTATTCGCTCTTTCAGCATTCTGTTGGTTTTCCCTACATAATAGGCCTGACATCCCTCACAGGTGGCCAAATAAACTATGTTCTCAGTCTCACAAGTACCATTCACTCTAAATTCATATTTCTTATTATTCCCTGGATGAACAAAATAATTTAGTGGATTAATATACTTACAATATTTACACTTATTACACCTTTGGGTTCCAAAACTGGGGGGTGGGGTTATATGTTCTTTTGGATAGCATAATAACCTCTTCAGGTTCTTTTTATTCTTATATACAAATATAGGATTCTCTCCAACTATCCCTTTTATAGTATGGTCTACTGTTAAGACACGCCAATGTGTTCTGATATCCTTAATTGCACCTACATCAGAGGTGTAAAATATAGGGTATACTGTACCTCTGTTATCATTAACTGAGGTAATACTATGTGTTCTATCATCTATATTACTCTCAGCTACCTCATTTGTAGTATTAAAATATGGTGCAGCACGACCCTTCCTAAGACTAATTATATCCTCGGTGCCTTTCAATACATCATTGGTTGAGTACCCGCGTTCTATTAGTCTCTCATTTAAGTCATGGATCTCTTGATAGAAACCCACATCACTGGGATTATATCTCGAAATACGGATAGCTTGTCCTTTGACTATATTATTGTACACATAACCTGGATGCATACTTAATCTATGTAAGAGTACATTCTTGTGGCAGAGTTTCCTAAACACTCCCGTGTTCACTAGCCCATTTTGTAACTTCTCAACAAAAACGTCGAGAAAAGGAAGTTTCAATGAAGAGAATTCATATGTAAACTTAAGATAACTAGTGTGTGAATTAAGCTCAGACACAAATATCTCTAAGTCTCTGGATGTACCTGTCCATAAAAGGAACAGGTCATCTACAAACCTCTTATAAAAAGGGACAAATTTCTTAAACAACTCCATTTCAAACAAAAAACTCCGTTCCCATTCAGCCATAAACAGGTTGGCGTAGCTATTGGCACAAGACGTGCCCATAGCTACGCCATCCCTTTGTAGATAAAAATTCCCGTTAAAGTAAAATATATTTGATTCCAATACCATTCTAAGTAGCATAAGAAGTTCTACTTTACTGTTTGGCATTTGTGTTTCTCTTGTTATATAATTTTTAACCATTCTTATTCCTTCATTGTTAGGAATAACAGTGAATAATGACTTAATATCTAAAGTAACGAAATAATACTCATTTAACATTGGATTAGTTCTATAAAAATCATTAAGGTCCAATAAAAAATTCTTAGTATCACGTAGAATTACTGTATTAGAATCTACTACAGGCCTTAATTCATGCTCTATATTTCATTGAAACTTCCTTTTCTCGTTTTCCTCTCCTTTTCTTTTTTTCCTTTCTATCAAGAGATCCATGACTTAAATGAGAGACTAATAGAACGCGGGTACTCAACCAATGATGTATTGAAAGGCACCGAGGATATAATTAGTCTTAGGAAGGGTCGTGCTGCACCATATTTTAATACTACAAATGAGGTAGCTGAGAGTAATATAGATGATAGAACACATAGTATTACCTCAGTTAATGATAACAGAGGTACAGTATACCCTATATTTTACACCTCTGATGTAGGTGCAATTAAGGATATCATCAGAACACATTGGCGTGTCTTAACAGTAGACCATACTATAAAAGGGATAGTTGGAGAGAATCCTATATTTGTATATAAGAATAAAAAGAACCTGAAGAGGTTATTATGCTATCCAAAAGAACATATAACCCCACCCCCCCAGTTTTGGAACCCAAAGGTGTAATAAGTGTAAATATTGTAAGTATATTAATCCACTAAATTATTTTGTTCATCCAGGGAATAATAAGAAATATGAATTTAGAGTGAATGGTACTTGTGAGACTGAGAACATAGTTTATTTGGCCACCTGTGAGGGATGTCATGCCTATTATGTAGGGAAAACCAACAGAATGCTGAAAGAGCGAATACGTGAACATCTGTATAATATAAGAATTGGCACAACCACCAATGCTCTAGCAAAGCATGTGATGACAGGAGGTGATAGACATTCATTTGAATTCTGTATAATAGAACAAATAGAGCTTGGACCTAGAGGGGGTAATGTTAGGACATTTACTGAGGCCAGGGAAGCTACATGGATCATGAGGCTCAGGTCTGACATGCCCCCAGGCCTAAACTCATCTATTCCCATTAAACCATTCTTAAAAACCCGTAGACTACGTAAATGATTTACCATATAGATTTTTTATACATTTTTTTATATATATTTTTTTATATATTTTTCATATCTAATATGATTGACACACACATATTTATTTATATTTACATTTATATTTATTCTAACAAGTGTATACTAGTCATTTATTTACTTAGTTATATGTATATTTGTTTTACTAGTTTTAGTATATGAGATTGTTGATGGACACATTCATGAACTATAATATCTGTGATACAACTTTGTGAAGCCCTTTATATTAGTTTATTTTATTTAATCATTTATTTTGAGATTTTAATGTTGATGTAATGGGCACTGTCATTAGAATGGAACACAGATATACATATGTTTCTTATATATTTCTCTATTTAAACATATATATGTCTCTGTAAACTTATTAATTTATTAATTTATAGATGATTTTATATGCAAGTTGTTTAATGTTTCCCTGACTGAATCATTGTTATGAGATGTAACTGTCAAGGAAATAGCACGTAGCACTTTAAGATCTAATATATGTCTTATAAAATTCCCGCCTAAACTGCTATTTAAATGCAGATAATGTCCTATTGCTCATAAGGTCTGACGAAGCCCATAGGTGAAAGCGCTTACCTACTTTTTAACTCATTTGGATTTTATCTGTGTTTCTACAATAAAGGATTTCGAACAGCTTGTCATCTGATTGGATACTTATTTCAAGGATTATCTTTGTGAACTGAGATATATGATATCGTGGAATACTTGCATCCATGGTTGGTCTCCTTCGTGTTTGATTTTTATTGATTTTATTGTTGGCTTTTTCGAAGGAGCATTTGCCTTACTATTGCACTTATTGGACTTTATTTATTTATATTTGTTTACCTGGGTAGTGCACCGATCAGTATTTATTTATTTATTTATATTTATTTACCCGGGTAGTGCACTGATCAGTATTTATTTATTTATTTATATTTGTTTACCCGGGTAGTGCACTGATCAGTATTTATTTATTTATTTGCATTTGTTTACCCGGGTAGTGCACTGATCAGTATTTATTTATTTATTTATATTTGTTTACCCGGGTAGTGCACTGATCAGTATTTATTTATTTATTTATTTATATGTGTTTACCCGGGTAGTGCACTGATCAGTATTTATTTATTTATTTATTTATATTTCTTTACCCGGGTAGTGCACTGATCACTATTTATTTATTTATTTATATTTGTTTACCCGGGTAGTGCACCGATCAGTATTTATTTATTTATTTATTTATATTTATTTACCCGGGCAGTGCACTGATCAGCATTTACTTATTTATTTATATTTGTTTACCCGGGTAGCGCACTGATCAGTATTTATTTGTTTATTTATATTTGTTTACCCGGGTAGTGCACTGATCAGTATTTATTTATTTATTTATTTATTTATAATTGTTTACCCGAGTAGTGCACTGCTCAATATTTATTTATTTATTTATATTTGTTTACTCGGGTAGTGCACTGATCAGCATTTATTTGTTTATTTATATTTGTTTACCTGGGTAGTGCACTGATCAATATTTATTTATTTTTTTATATTTGTTTACCCGGGCAGTGCACTGATCAGTATTTATTTATTTATTTATATTTGTTTACCCGGGTAGTGCACTGATCAGTATTTATTTATTTATTTGTATTTGTTTACCCGGGTAATGCACTGATCAGTATTTATTTATTTGTTTATATTTGTTTACCCAGGTAGTGCACTGATCAGTATTTATTTATTTATTTATATTTGTTTACTCGGGTAGTGCACTGATCAGTATTTATTTATTTATTTATATTTGTTTACCCGGGTAGTGCACTGATCAGTATTTATTTATTTATTTATTTATTTATTTATATTTGTTTACATGGGTAGTGCACTGATCAGTATTTATTTATTTATGGGTAGTGCACTGATCAGTGTTTATTTATTTATTTATATTTGTTTACCTGGGTAGTGCACTGATCAGTATTTATTCATTCATTTATTTATTTATTTATATTTGTTTACTTGGATAGTGCACTAATCGTTATTTATTTATTTATTTATTTATATTTGTTTACCCGGGTAGTGCACTGATCAGTATTTATTTATTTATTTATATTTGTTTACCCGCGTAGTGCACTGATCAGTATTTATTTGTTTATTTATATGTGTTTACTCAGGTAGTGCACTGATCAGTATTTATTTGTTTATTTATATTTGTTTACCCGGGTAGTGCACTAATCAATATTTATTTGTTTATTTATATTTGTTTACCCGGGTAGTGCACTGATCACTATTTATTCATTCATTTATTTATTTATTTATTTATATTTGTTTACCTGGGTAGTGCACTAATCAGTATTTATTTATTTATTTATTTATTTATATTTGTTTACCTAGGTAGTGCACCGATCAGTATTTATTTATTTATTTATATTTGTTTACCCGGGCAGTGCACTGATCAGTATTTATTTATTTATTTATATTTGTTTACCCGGGTAGTGCACTGATCAGTATTTATTTATTTATTTATATTTGTTTACCCGGGTAGTGCACTGATCAGTATTTATTTGTTTATTTATTTATATTTATTTACCCGGTAGTGCACTGATCAGTATTTATTTATTTATTTATATTTGTTTACCCGGTAGTGCACTGATCAGTATTTATTTATTTATTTATATTTGTTTACCCGGGCAGTGCACTGATCAGTATTTATTTATTTATTTATATTTGTTTACCCGGGTAGTGCACTGATCAGTATTTATTTATTTATTTATTTATTGATATATGTTTACCCAGGTAGTGCACTGATCAATATTTATTTATTTATTTATTTATATTTGTTTACCAGGTAGTGCACTGATCGGTATTTATTTATTTATTTATATTTGTTTACCTGGGTAGTGCACTGATCAGTATTTATTTATTTATTTATTTATTTATTTATATTTGTTTACCCGGGTAGTGCACTGATCAATATTTATTTATTTATTTATATTTGTTTACTCGGGTAGTGCACTGATCAGTGTTTATTTATTTATTTATATTTGTTTACCCGGGCAGTGCACTGATCAGTATTTATTTGTTTATTTATATTTGTTTACCCGGGAAGTGCACTGATCAGTGTTTATTTATTTATTTTTATTTGATTACTGGGTAGTGCACTGATCAGTATTTATTTATTTATTTATATTTGTTTAGCCGGGTAGTGCACTGATCAGTATTTATTAGTTTATTTATATTTGTTTACCCGGGTAGTGCACCGATCAGTATTTATTTATTTATTTATTTAGATTTGTTTACCCGGGTAGTGCACTGACCAGTATTTATTCATTTATTTATTTATTTATTTATTTATATTTGTTTACCAGGGTAGTGCACTGATCAGTATTTATTTATTTATTTATATTTGTTTACCCGGGTAGTGCACTGATCAGTATTTATTTGTTTATTTATTTATATTTATTTACCCGGGTAGTGCACTTATCAGTATTTACTTATTTATTTATATTTGTTTACCCGGGTAGTGCACTGATCAGTATTTATTTATTTATTTATATTTGTTTACCCGGGCAGTGCACTGATCAGTATTTATTTATTTATTTATATTTGTTTACCCGGGTAGTGCACTGATCAGTATTTATTTATTTATTTATTTATTTATTTATATATGTTTACCCAGGTAGTGCACTGATCAATATTTATTTATTTATTTATTTATATTTGTTTACCAGGTAGTGCACTGATCGGTATTTATTTATTTATTTATATTTGTTTACCTGGGTAGTGCACTGATCAGTATTTATTTATTTATTTATTTATTTATTTATTTATATTTGTTTACCCGGGTAGTGCACTGATCAATATTTATTTATTTATTTATATTTGTTTACTCGGGTAGTGCACTGATCAGTGTTTATTTATTTATTTATATTTGTTTACCCGGGCAGTGCACTGATCAGTATTTATTTGTTTATTTATATTTGTTTACCCGGGAAGTGCACTGATCAGTGTTTATTTATTTATTTTTATTTGATTACTGGGTAGTGCACTGATCAGTATTTATTTATTTATTTATATTTGTTTAGCCGGGTAGTGCACTGATCAGTATTTATTAGTTTATTTATATTTGTTTACCCGGGTAGTGCACCGATCAGTATTTATTTATTTATTTATTTAGATTTGTTTACCCGGGTAGTGCACTGACCAGTATTTATTCATTTATTTATTTATTTATTTATTTATATTTGTTTACCAGGGTAGTGCACTGATCAGTATTTATTTATTTATTTATATTTATTTACCTGGGCAGTGCACTGATCAGTATTTATTTATTTATTTATATTTGTTTACCCGGGTAGTGCACTGATCAGTATTTATTTATTTATTTATATTTGTTTACCCGGGTAGTGCTCTGATCAGTATTTATTTATTTATTTATTTATTTATATTTGTTTACCCGGGTAGTGCACTGATCAGTATTTATTTATTTATTTATATTTGTTTACCAGGGTAGTGCACTGATCAGTATTTATTTATTTATTTATATTTGTTTACCCGGGTAGTGCACTGATCAGTATTTATTTATTTATTTATATTTGTTTACCCAGGTAGTGCACTGATCAGTATTTATTTATTTATTTATCTTTGTTTACTGGGTAGTGCACTGATCAGTATTTATTTATTTACTTATATTTGTTTACCCAGGTAGTGCACTGATCTGTATTTATTTATTTATTTATATTTGTTTACCCAGGTAGTGCACTGATCAGTATTTATTTATTTATTTATTTATTTATTTATATTTGTTTACCTGGGTAGTGCACTGATCAGTATTTATTTATTTATTTATATTTGTTTACCCGGGTAGTGCACTGATCAGTATTTATTTATTTATTTATATTTGTTTACTCGGGTAGTGCACTGATCAGTATTTATTTATTTATTTATATTTGTTTACCCGTGTAGTGCACTGATCAGTATTTATTCATTCATTTATTTATTTATTTATATTTGTTTACCTGGGTAGTGCACTGATCAGTATTTATTTATTTATGGGTAGTGCACTGATCAGTGTTTATTTATTTATTTATATTTGTTTACCTGGGTAGTGCACTGATCAGTATTTATTCATTTATTTATTTATTTATTTATTTATTTATTTATTTATTTATATTTGTTTACCTGGATAGTGCACTGATCGGTATTTATTTATTTATTTATATTTGTTTACCCGAGTAGTGCACTGATCAGTATTTATTTATTTATTTATATTTGTTTACCCGCGTAGTGCACTGATCAGTATTTATTTGTTTATTTATATTTGTTTACTCAGGTAGTGCACTGATCAGTATTTATTTGTTTATTTATATTTGTTTACCCGGGTAGTGCACTAATCAATATTTATTTGCTTATTTATATTTGTTTACCCGGGTAGTGCACTGATCAGTATTTATTTATTTACTTATATTTGTTTACCCGGGTAGTGCACTGATCAGTATTTATTTATTTATTTATATTTGTTTACCCGGGTAGTTCATTGATCAGTATTTATTTATTTATTTATATTTGTTTACCCAGGTAGTGCACTGATCAGTATTTATTTATTTATTTATATTTGTTTACCCGGGTAGTGCACTGATCAGTATTTATTTATTTATTTATATTTGTTTACCCGGGTAGTGCATTGATCAGTATTTATTTGTTTATTTATTTATATTTATTTACCCGGGCAGTTCACTAATCAGTATTTACTTATTTATTTATATTTGTTTATCCGGGTAGTGCACTGATCAGTATTTATTTATTTATTTATATTTGTTTATCCGGGCAGTGCACTGATCAGTATTTATTTATTTATTTATATTTGTTTACCCGGGTAGTGCACTGATCAGTATTTATTTATTTATTTATATTTGTTTACCTGGGTAGTGCACTGATCATTATTTATTTGTTTATTTATTTATATTTATTTACCCGGGTAGTGCACTTATCAGTATTTACTTATTTATTTATATTTGTTTACCCGGGTAGTGCACTGATCAGTATTTATTTATTTATTTATATTTGTTTACCCGGGCAGTGCACTGATCAGTATTTATTTATTTATTTATATTTGTTTACCCGGGTAGTGCACTGAGCAGTATTTATTTATTTATGTATATTCGTTTACCAGGGTAGTGCACTGATCAGTATTTATTTGTTTATTTATATTTGTTTACCCGGGTAGTGCACTGATCAGTATTTATTTATTTATTTATATTTGTTTACTCTGGTAGTGCACTGATCAGTATTTATTTGTTTATTTATATTTGTTTACCTGGGTAGTGCACTGATCAGTATTTATTTATTTATTTATATTTGTTTACCCGGGTAGTACACTGATCAGTATTTATTTATTTATTTATTTATTTATTTATATTTGTTTACCTGGGTAGTGCACTGATCAGTATTTATTTATTTATTTATTTACATTTGTTTACCTGGATAGTGCACTGATCAGTAATTATTTATTTATTTATTTATATTTGTTTACCTGGGTAGTGCAATGATCAGTATTTATTTATTTATTTATATTTGTTTACCTGGATAGTGCACTGATCAGTTATTATTTATTTATTTATATTTGTTTACCTGGGTAGTGCACTGATCAGTATTTATTCATTCATTTATTTATTTATTAATATTTGTTTACCGGGCAGTGCACTGATCAGTATTTATTTATTTATTTATTTATTTATATTTGTTTACTCTGGCAGTTCACTGATCAGTATTTATTTATTTATTTATTTATATTTGTTTACCTGGGTAGTGCACTGATCAGTATTTATTTATTTATTTATATTTGTTTACTCTGGCAGTGCACTGATCAGTATTTATTTATTTATTTATATTTGTTTACCCGGGTAGTGCACTGATCAGTATTTATTTGTTTATTTATATTTGTTTACCTGGGTAGTGCACTGATCAGTATTTATTTATTTATTTATTTATTTATTTATATTTGTTTACCTGGGTAGTGCACTGATCAGTATTTATTTATTTATTTATTTATTTATATTTGTTTACCTGGATACTGCACTGATCAGTTATTATTTATTTATTTATTTATTTATTTATATTTGTTTACCTGGTAGTGCACTGATCACTATTTGTTTATTTATTTATGTATTTATTTATTTATATTTGTTTACCTTGTTAGTGCACTGATCAGTATTTATTTATTTATTTATATTTGTTTACCTGGATAGTGCACTGATCAGTTATTATTTATTTATTTATAAAAGTCAAAATAGTCAGTAAACCGGGGGATAAAAGCTCCGTAGTCACAAAAATAAACAGATAAAAATATATAGCACAAACCAACTACAGAGCTACCATGTTGCAGGTAAAGCAGCCAAACGAAGGATACTTCCAAATAACAATCAGGCAGAATGGTACTCAGCTTCAATCCAACTTAGACAGATTTTAAAGATCCACACAGGAGCACAAACCATGTAGCAGGTAAAGCAGCCAAACGAAGGTTACTTCCAAATAACAATCAGGCAGAATGGTACTCAGCTTCAATCCAACTTAGACTTATTTTAAAGATCCACACAGGAGCACAAAGACCAGAATAAAACTCAGGTTTATTAGAACAAGAGGTGAGTGCTTTCGCTATGAGCTTCTTCAGACCTAATAACATCTACATTCAAAATAACCAAGGTATATATAGTTTCCTTTGAGTCAATTAAAAAATCAATTAAGACATCAATTAGCTACTAGAACATCTTAAAGGTAGATATATACTATATTTAATTACTACAAGAATATATAAAAAACCTTTTTCATATACTGCATCCACATTAAAATATGCATATAAAACCATATACTTATGCTACTATGATAAATTTTCTAAAATATCACATATATATAGATACAGAAGTATATATAGGGAATATATGTATAAAAAGCAGCACTAATGGATCATTTATGTAGCCTTCTTCTTTTCAAGGCAGGTTTAATGGATGCGCTCATTCAAACCATTACCCCATCACCCCTCAAAACGATGATCCAACATGTTTCCCTGTACTCTGTGTATGTCCTAATATCCCCTTGTCTAAGACTGTTGTTAATGGATTCAATGACCCTAAAATTAAAGGTGTGCTCTGTACCTGATTCATTTACATGTTTAGAGAGTGCATTATTTAATAACTTCTTCCTGATACTATACAAGTGTTCTCTAATATGATCGCGTAAGACTCTATTAGTCTTCCCAACGTAGAATGCATGGCAGATATTACATACTGCCAAATACACTATATTAGACGACATACAATCATGATGACCTAAAAATTTAAAGGATTTACACATATCTGGATGAAAAAACCCTTCTCAATACTAATATAGGGACAATAATTGCATGAGCCACATGGCTTAGTAAACCCATAATCCATACAGCCTCTATTCTCTTTCCTGTGACACAACAGCCTTTTCAGGTTCTTATAATTCTTATACCTAAAACTAGGGGTTTGACCAACAATATCCCCTATGTCACTATCAACCAAGAGAATAGGCCAAAATTGCTCAAAACGTTTCGTAACATACCCAGTGTCACTTGAGAAATATAATGGGACTTTGGTAAATCTAGTCCCAATATTAACAAGGGGGGTAGATTAACTCATTCGGGCCAAAATATGGTTTGGCTCTGGTTTCCCCTCAAAGATGTGAGGTCATTCCATTGCCTCTCCAACTCTGCATGTGAATTAGCCTCTTTCTATCAAATTATCACCAACACTGGCAAGTTCAGAAGAAAAAACAATTTCAGAAGAGTTCATCCTAGATGCTCTCATACCCTGCCCTCTAACTAGATTCCTAAATATGTAGCCAGGATACATGCTCATCCTAAATAAAAAGGCATTCTTATGACATGCCTTACGGTGGAGGCCAGTGTTAATGATACCCGAATCCAATTTCTGAATGTACACGTCAAGATAATCTATAAAATCAAAAGAAAATTTAAACGTAAATTTCAGGCAGGTCATCAAGTTGTTCACTTCTTCAAAGAAGTTACTAAACTCCAGATAGGAACCATGCCATAAAATAAACAGATCATCAACAAAATGCCTATAGAATAGAACATGTTCTGTGAAATTGTTCTGTGTAAATAAAACCTCATGTTCCCATTGAGCAAGGAACATGTTGGCGTAGCTATTGGCACAAGACGAGCCCATAGCTAGTATTTATTTATTTATTTATTTATATTTGTTTACTCGGGTAGTGCACTGATCACTATTTATGTATTTATTTATATTTGTTTACCCGGGTAGTGCACTGATCAGTATTTATTTATTTATTTATATTTGTTTACCTGGATAGTGCACTGATCAGTTATTATTTATTTATTTATATTTGTTTACCTGGATAGTGCACTGATCAGTTATTATTTATTTATTTATATTTGTTTACCCGGGTAGTGCACTGATCAGTATTTATTTATTTATTTATATTTGTTTACCCGGATAGTGCACTGATCAGTATTTATTTATTTATTTATATTTATTTACCCGCGTAGTGCACTGATCAGTAATTATTTATTTATTTATTTATTTATATTTGTTTACCGGGTAGTGCACTGACCACTATTTATTTATTTATTTACATTTATTTACCCGGGTAGTGCACTGATCAGTATTTATTTATTTATATTTGTTTACCCGCATAATGCACTGATCAGTATTTATTTATTTATTTACATTTGTTTACCAGGGTAGTGCACTGATCAGTATTTATTTATTTATTTATTTATATTTGTTTACCCGGGTAGTGCACTGATCAGTATTTATTTATTTATTTATATTTGTTTACCTGGGTAGTGCACTGATCAGTATTTATTTATTTATATTTGTTTACCCGGGTAGTGCACTGATCAGTATTTATTTATTTATATTTGTTTACCCAGGTAGTGCACTGATCAGTATTTATTTATTTATTTATTTATTTATATTTGTTTACCCGGATAGTGCACTGATCAGTATTTATTTATATTTGTTTATCCAGGTAGTGCACTGATCAGTATTTATTTATTTATTTATATTTCTTTACCCACATAGTGCACTGATCAGTATTTATTTATTTATATTTGTTTACCCGGGTAGTGCACTGATCAGTATTTATTTGTATTTGTTTACCTGGATAGTGCACTGATCAGTATTTATTTATTTATATTTGTTTACCCAGGTAGTGCACTGATCAGTATTTATTTATTTATTTATTTATATTTCTTTACCCAGGTAGTGCACTGATCAGTATTTATTTATTTATTTATTTATTTATATTTGTTTACCCGGATAGTGCACTGATCAGTATTTATTTATATTTGTTTACCTGGGTAGTGCACTAATCAGTATTTATTTATTTATTTAGTTTACCCGGGTAGTGCACTGATCAGTATTTATTTATTTATTTATATTTGTTTACCTGGTTAGTGCACTGATCAGTATTTATTTATTTATATTTGTTTAACTGGGTAGTGCACTGATCAGTATTTATTTATTTATTTATATTTGTTTACTCGGGTAGTGCAATGATCAGTATTTATTTATTTATTTATTTATATTTGTTTACCCGGGTAGTGCACTGATCAGTATTTATTTATTTATTTCTATTTGTTTACCGGGTAGTGCACTGATCAGTATTTATTTATTTATTTATATTTGTTTACCCGGGTAGTGCACTGATCAGTATTTATTTATTTATTTATTTATTTATATTTGTTTACTCGGGTAGTACACTGATCAGTATTTATTTATTTATTTATATTTGTTTACTCGGGTAGTGCACTGATCAGTATTTATTTATTTATTTATATTTGTTTACCCGGGTAGTGCACTGATCAGTATTTATTTATTTATTTATATTTGTTTACCCGGGTAGTGCACTGATCAGTATTTATTTATTTATTTATTTATATTTGTTTACCGGGTAGTGCACTGATCAGTATTTATTTATTTATTTATTTATATTTGTTTACCGGGTAGTGCACTGATCAGTATTTATTTATTTATTTATTTATTTATATTTGTTTACCTGGGTAGTGCACTGATCAGTATTTATTTATTTATTTATATTTGTTTACCCGGGTAGTGCTCTGATCAGTATTTATTTATTTATTTGTATTTGTTTACCCGGGTAGTGCACTGATCAGTATTTATTTATTTATATTTGTTTACCTGGGTAGTGCACTGATCAGTATTTATTTATTTATTTCTATTTGTTTACCCGGGTAGTGCACTGATCAGTATTTATTTATTTATTTATATTTGTTTACCCGGGTAGTGCACTGATCAGTATTTATTTATTTATTTATTTATTTATATTTGTTTACCTGGGTAGTGCACTGATCAGTATTTATTTATTTATTTATATTTGTTTACCCGGGTAGTGCACTGATCAGTATTTATTTATTTATTTGTATTTGTTTACCCAGTGTACTGATAAAAACTGATCAATTTCAGGCTCAGCTAGGGTGAAATACAAAACATTTCATAGGTTCCTAGGAGGTTACTTGGCTATTGGATCTAGGGCCTTTATAAGCCTAGCCATGTTATACCCTTGTTCCATGTTTGACCAATTTGCATGCTGTATATTTGAAGTGTGAATCTATGATCAGCATCAAGTGCCCTCATCCAAGAGAGACACAGGTGACACCCCTGGGGTAGATTTATAGTCTCCCATCCAGTTGTCTATGTTACACTTAAATATGGTCATTGAGGAGCTCTGTTTTATGTGAATGGGGAGTTTTATCCCCGAGGAGCTGCAATCTCTGAGAGATATATCTGTCTCTCCAGCATGTCCTGTTAGTATGGCTGTTTAGGTTGAGATTCCTAGACCAAGTGAATCTTGTCCCATTTGATTTTCAGATGTGCAGCATTTTCATTAGGGTATTGTCAAAGACTGCTCTGTAGGCCACGCATAAGTCACTTCTCAGCAGAAGATACAGAGTACAGTGACAGAATCTTCATTCTGTATATGTTGGTCATATGTTGAAGGCCCTGAATTTTCTTGGTGAGATACCTGTGAGGTCTCTCCAGCTGATGCAGGTATGTGGTGAGGTACATACAGAAGGGAGTGTTGTACTCTGTTAGTGGTCTGATGAGGGATGAGTACAGGGGAGTTATAACATCCTTAGCTCTGGATGTGATGCCCTTACTTATGAGATATGTAACACAGAAGGCCTTCCTTACTGCTGTGAACACATGGTAATCAAAGTTATGGTTGCTATCAACCTGTGTTCCCAAATCTCTCACCACAGGGTTTGAACTAAGGGGGGTGCTGTTATTGTTGTAATTTGAAGGGACTTCCCCTTTTACGAAAGGGATGATAATGCATTTTTTCATTTAGTTTAAATTTGTAGCTTTGGCACCAATCATTTGTCACCATTCTTGGGGGACTCAATGACTGCATCCAATATGCAGTCATCCATGAACTTGGTAAGCCACAGGACATCTATTTTTGCCTGGACTTTTGATAAATAGATTCTAAACAGTTGGGGGACCAGCACAGATCCTTGAGGTACACCACTGGTAGCTGGTCTACTGGGGGCAGTGGAATCCCCAACTTTGACTGTATGCATTCTGTCAGTGAGCCAGTTGGATACCCATCTAGTGTCATATGAGTTAATTCCCAGCTGGGTGAGTTTTGATGCCTGAGTGGGGTGTAGATCAATATGCATGTATGTATTCCTTTAAGCTATCAAACGGCTTGCACTAGAGTGTACTGAGCACATGCGAGCCTGACTGCCATTTTGCAGTTAGCTGTTGAGATGTGAACATGTATGTATATAAGCCCTGTTTGTTAATTAATTCGTTCTTATTTAAAGATGCTGCTATCCATCCTGTGTTTGTATATATTAAAGCATCTGAACAAAACCCCAAGCCTTCTTGTTATTTGTATTAGAGATGAACGAGCGACATGGTGTCAGAAGTGGGATGTCTAAAAGGACATGGTAGCAGTAGCAGCACATCTAAAAAGGCCTGAAGTTAGTCAAAAGCTGCATACCAAAGGGGCATGAAGTTTAAAATGGCTTGGGGAAAACAATTTGAGGCACTTATCCAGATGCTGGTGGAATATACAGCAATGGACTATCTCAAAACTGTGCATACTTTGTAAAACAGGTCAGAAATTAATTTCGGGTATAAAACTTGCTCAGCACAATTTCTTTTCGCATAATATAAAATGAGGCATACAGAATACTCTAAATAATTTTTGCATAAGCAAATATGTACAATATTGATAAAAATATTCAAACTACTACGGAAAATGTTTGAAATAAAGTTCAGTTGCATAAAATTAATAAAATAAAGGGAAACTACCACATTTCTTCACAAAGCATTTGCATTTTCATATTAAGCAAAGATACCTGAGTTATCAGAAGTGTATAAAGTGTTTGCATGTTTGTGCAGTGTTACAGTAAAGCTGTTTCACAAAGTACAGCCATTACAGAGCATATTTCGCAAAGTAAAGTATTTTGAAGAGTTTACTGTGCATTTGAATGTTGTTACAAGCTCACAGAACAGATTGTTCGTACATAATTACAAGGGCCATATTTTCAGTGTGTTTGTGTATACTTTGTGGGCATGGCAGAAGGATTTCGAAAGCCCAGTGCACTTGTGTTTGACAGTAATATTGCTGAAAACTGAAGAGTATTTGAGCAAGAGTGAAACATTTTCATACAGTCTGCATTTTCTGATAAAGGTGACTGTACAAAGGCATTTATTTGACTTAATTTAGCTGGGTCAGAAGCCATAGAAAGGGAATGGTCATCTGTGCATGCACCTGCTATTTATCCTGGAAAGGGGGAAAACCATCATATTGCTATACAGGCTGAGCCAAGGGAGGACCCTGAGTGCTTAAAATGTAAATTTAGAGAAATGTGTAACCCCCCCAGGCAAATGTCACAATGGAGAGGCACTTATTTTACACAAGGGAGGAAAAACCTGGTGAAACTTTTGCAGCATATATAACTGACCTGAGAAATAAAGCTAAAATGTGTAGATTTGGTGACTTAAGGGATGAGTTGATAAAAGACAGACTTGCGTGTGGTATAAAAGATGATGCTGTGAGAAAAATTTTGCTTTGTGACAGTGATTTGGGCGGCCATGGTGGGGCAGTGGTTAGCATTGTCGCCTCACAGCAAGAGGTTCTCCGGTTCGATCCTTGGCTGGGGTGCCTTCTGTGCGGAGTCTGCATGTCCTCCCTGTAGTTGTGTGGGTTTCCTCCAGGTGCTCCAGTTTCCTCCCACATCCCAAAGACATGCAGTAGGTGGATTGGACACACTAAATTGGCCCTAGGTTTGAGTGCATGTGTGTGTGTGTGTGTGCCTTCTGTGGAAGGTTGGGTACCAGGCTGGCAACTCGACACTGTAAAACTCCACTGCCAATCATGAGCGGACAGCTGATCCACTGTGGCGACCCCTAACTGGGAGAAGCCGAAAGAAGACTAAGAAGACAGTGATTTAACTTTGAATAAGGCCACTGAACTTTGTCAAATATATGAGCTCACTGAAAGGCACACAAATAGGCTTATAAACAAGAGCAGCTCTAAAAGGCACAGTGATAAAGCTTATAGGATCATAGGTAGGTACTAGGCTATTGGCCCTAGGGGCTATATAAGCACAGACAAAAAGGTACCCTGGCTTTTGCCACCCAAGAAAATTATTTGATAGTACATATCACGGTGTTAAATGAAATATGTCCAAGCACATGGCAGCCCCTGCCATGACTGCTAGTAAACCCAAGAACTTTCTAGCACATTCCACACTTCGCACAGTCTCAGTGAAGCACAAGAGTGAGTCAGCACACTGAAAGCATGGACCCCAACCTAGTTTCATTGTCAAATGTCATAATTATAGCAGTAATCATGAATCCAAAAAAGAAAAGTGTTTAGCTTTTGGTCAACAATACCACAGATGTAATAAATAGAACCACTTCAAAAGACTTTGTAAGTCAAAAGAATGTGGGCACTCTTTCATTAAAAAGGAACTTTTTAAGAAATGAGTTGATCAGTTAGACTGTCATAAGTCTTACTCTTTATGTATATAGTGTGTTAGTACTTCATGAAACAGTCAATGCAGTTGATTTAAGGGCAAAGAATGAAGTATTTTGTACTGTTCGGATAAATGGCAAACCCACAGAGCTCATAGTTGATACAGGTTCCAAGTGCAATGTTATGTTTGCAGAAACGTTTGCTAGAGTATGTAAAGGTGAAAGGTTTGATATGGCAAGGAGTGTGAAACTTGGTGCTTATGAAGGTGAAGAAATTCAAACTGAAAGCTCAGTAGTGCTTTCATATTACTCTGCTGAAAGAAGCTACAACTTATTATTTTTATGTGGTCAAGAGGCACATTTGGTCATTATTAGGGCTCAAAGACTCTTTGAAAATGGGACTGATTTCATGTAACAAGGAAGTCCATCATGTTAGCTTAAAAGACCACTACTTTAATTTTGCCCAGCACATTTTTCTACCTAAGCTGATCTTTTCCAAGACAAACTAGGATAAACTTCCAGTTGTTTACTCCATGAAGTTAGACCCAGAGGTCAGTCCAGTTATCAGGTCAGCATGTAAAGTTCCAATAGCCATGCAGGACAGAGTCAAAGCCAAGTTAAATAAAATGGTGCGATAATGTGTAGTTTGTCCAGTTGAAATTCCAGCTGAGTGAGTATCTTCCATGGTGGTAGCTCACAAGAAAAGCTCAGATGACATCAGAATATGTATTGATCCACGAGATTTGAACAAAGCACTAAAAAGACCTCATCGTCTATTGTGCACAGTCGAAGATGTCACAGATTTGATGCCAAATGCCACCATTTTTTCTGTCTTAGATGCAAAGACTTCATTTTGGCAAGTTCAGCTCAACAAAGAATCCTCATTGCTCACTACACTCAGTACTCCGTTTGGAAGGTACAGATTTTTGAAAATGCCATTTGGGATAAATTCTGCAAATGAAGTCTTTCAATGTGCAATGGAGCAAATTCTTTCTGGGTATCCTTGTGCTATCATAGTACACGACATACCAGTAGGAGGTAATAATGAAACAGAGCATGACACAAACCTCAGAAAAGTTCTAGAAAGGGCATGTCAAGTGAATCTAAAGTTCAATGCACTGAAATGCAAATTCAGGCTACAAGAAGTCCCTTATATTGGTCATTTATTTATGAGTACAGGTCTATGACCAGATACTTCAAAGCAAACAGCCATTCTCAAGATACCAGCTCCAAATTATGTACACCTAGGCAAATTAATTTCAGACTTCAGCCAACTATCAGCACCACTCAGAGAGCTGACACATAAAGATGTATCCTGGTCTTGGTTAAAGCAACACCAAAGAGCATTTGATGTAACAGAGAATTGCTAGTCCACTGATGCTCAGATACTATGATGTTCACAAACCAGTTGCACTTTCCTGTGATGCATTGAAATTTGGACTTGGTGCAGTCATTCTACAAGAGGGTCAACCTGTTGCCTATGCATCAAGAACTCTTACCCAAATAGAACAGCAGTACACCCACATTGAGAAGGAACTTTTGGCAATTGTGTTTGCATGTTCAAAGTTCAATGATTATGTTTATGGTAGACCTATCCAAATTAAAACAGATCACCAACTATTAATCACAGTCCTGAGAAAGCCAACACATTCAGCTCTAGCCAGACTGCAATGTATGATGCTTTGATTGCAAAAGTGCAATTTCAATCTTGTGTACAAGAAAGGCAAACGTCTTTATCTTGCTGATACATTATCCCAGATCACTCAGAAATACCACCGGGCAGAATGACAATTAAGATTCTCAACTGCTTGATGATTTTTAAGTCATGGGAGAAATGTTTGTTCCACATGTCTTGATGAGCTGAGAGATCACACAGCCACAGATCCAGTTTTCCAAAGGCTTAACCACTTTATCAATTAAGGATGGCCATCAAAACAATCTAGTTTACCTCAAGAAGTGCAACCTTATTTTCCATATAGAGATGAGATTTTGTCTGACAAAGGTATCATTATGAAAGGTCTTAAAGTAATGGTTCCAAAATCCTTGCAACCAGAGTATATTACTATCTTGCATCGTGGTCATCCAGGAACAAAATCGTCCAAAGGAAAGGCGAGAGAGTATTTTGGCCTTCTATGTCACAAGACATTGAGAAAGCATTTTCTTCTTGTTCAGTATGTAATAGTACAAAACTTCATCAACAGACAGAACCACTTCAACTGAACCATATTCATGGACTACCATGTACAAGTCCACACAAAGTTATTTCAGACAATGGCAGCCAGTTTACAAGCCAACAGCGTAAAAGATTTGCTGAAGAATGGAACTTTACTCATGTCGTAAGTAGTCCAGAGTACCTGCAGCCAAATGTTTTTGCAGAACGTGCAGTGCAAAATGCAAAACAGTTACTTGAGAAGTCCAAATGAGACAGTAGTTATGTTTTCCTGAATCTCTTAAATGTCATAAATGTTCCGCTTGATAAACATCTTAGTTCATCTACTCAGAGACTTCTGTCGAGACAAACCAGAACCACATTACCAATCAGTAGTCAACTGTTGGTTCAATGTGTCAAGAACAACAGATCAGTGAAAGCCAATATGTTGAGGAAAACCCTATCCCAGAAGTCCTACTATGATAAGACCAGTAGGCCGCTCAATCCATTAGGAGAGGGAGAAGTGCTAAGGATGCAAATGTCCAAAGGTTATGATCAGATTGGTGTCATGAAGAATAGTCCAGAGCCAAGATTGTATATTATAGAATCAGAAGGAGCAACGTTTAGGTGGAATCAGAAACATTTGAGACCAGTGTCTGAGTCTATACCACAGTAAATAGCCTGTGAGAGAGACTCTATCTCACAGTGAGTTGTCCGGTGTTCCATTTCCAGAGGAAGTTCCAGAGGACATTCCTGTTCCTATGACAAATCCAGAAGTCCTGATTCAAGTTGTGCACTGCAGACTGTCCCTGTTGCTAAAGCTAGTCCCAACTGTTATGTCAAAAGATATGGTTGAATCTCTAAACCTTGTAGCAGATATGAAGCAACTTGGACATGAACATTGTATTTTGTTTCTAATGTACATAGTAATGCATGCTTGTCTCTGATATTCTTTTACATGAAGAGCAATCTTTAAGAGGGAGATATAGATCAATATGCATGTGTATATACCTTTAAGAAGCTATCCAAGTGCTTTCACTAGAGTATAAGTACTAAGCAGGTGCGAGCCTGACTGCCATTTTGTAGTTAGCTGTTGAGATGTGAACATGTATGTATGTATCTAAGCTCAGTGCAATGTACAATCAAGCAGAGTGTATGTACAAAATATATATATCAGTTTTGCAGTGGGGAAATCTTCAGTAAAATCTGAGAGGGGAGAAGAGACTCGGAAGCAGGAACATTTGGCTTGGATGAAGAAGCACTTTTGAGTTGCATTCAGATTTTGGAATAAGTGCTGATTTCCTTTATGTAGATGGGGAGAGCTTGGCAAAGAGTGGATGCCTAAGAGGAGAATGCATGTGTAGTGCTGTGGAGTTTGGTTCTAGGGGTAATGAGAGATGGTGTGACTTGTGAGCAGTGTCTCACACTGTATGAGGAGTTTCTTTCATGAAGTTTATCTGCAAGGGGAGTAAATATCTGGAGTTGGAGTAGATGACCTAGTGGTAAATTGCTTTGACTATGGTGTATAGCATCCCAGGTTCAAGACTGAGCACAGCTGATTATTTTAAGGGCAGAGGGAACTAACGTCTGGTAAGCCAAATGACTGGGAACACTATTGGACTAGGCTTACATTGACTCTAGAGCCGTTAGTCTAGTACTTACCTATAAACCTATGAACCTATGTAGAGCTGAGATTCTGTTTTATGGATAGCCATTTGGCTTTCTCTAGGGTGATACAGTGAGGGTTCAGGCGCCTAGGCAGCGAAACATTTCCCTGTGGTACATCTGACTGGGGACACATGGCTGAAGTGACATTCAGCTGCAGAGAAATATGGCTGTTTGCAAATTCCCTGTGGGCAAAGAGAAGCATACACTGCCATGTCCACAGCTTTAATAACTAAATGCACAGGGGAAAAACAATGTCCATGGTCCCCAGAGGAACATGAGACAGCAGGCAATATGGCAGGCATCAGCAGCAGGCTGGCCAGAGGGCATGTCAGTGGCAGTAAAAATGCAGTGCACAATGGGCAGTGCCTTTATAATTGGAGTGTGTGGACCACTACCCCCTTCACAGTGTCTAGGGAACATTACCTAAAATGCATACTGGAGCATAAATGTGACTATAGTAGTCTGCAGGATTTCCTCCATGATGTAGCACACTTATACATGTTGTAGTTATATAAGTATGTACTGTACACTGAGCACAACACTTATTACTTCTTCTGCTGCCATGCATTTGGCTATTAAAGCTGTGAGCATGGCAGTGTGTGCTTCTCTTTGCCCATAGGTAATTTGTAAACAGCCATATTTCTCTGCAGCTGAATGTCACTTCAGCCATGTGTCCCCAGTCAAATGAACCACAGGGAAATGTCTTTCTGCCTAGGTGCCTGAACTCATACAGTGATGCTCACAGATAGGTGAGTTTGCAATGAATTGGCAGATGCTGTTAGAGATAGTCCGGATTGTGGCAATGTTTTTCTTTGAGCAGAAGCAAACATCAGGAGGCCATATTTAAGATGAATAAGCACATCTTCTTTGCCAAAGGCTGCTCTGGCTGGTTGGGATACAAATGGGGAAATCTTTTTGGCCCAGAAGAGGAGGATGTTTATTTTGGCTCTCCCTTTTTCTATGTGGACATAGAAGTTTAGTGACTTATCAAGCCATAATCATAGGTATTTGAAGGTGGACATTGTCTCAAAGGAATAGTTGTGTAGGTCTGTGACACAAGGGAAATACTGCCAGTCCAGCTATCTGGAATTTTGTGAATAGTTATATGTAATTTGTGAATACCAGCATGATGCAATTGCTTGTGTTACCAAATATATTAGAACTATGTTATGTGTATATTAAACTACTGGTACAGAAGTGTGTGTTGAACATGGTTTGTACAGTACAGAGCTTCAAGGATGTGTCCACAGTGTACCATACTGGAAAAGAATAGAAATGTATATATATTAAATGTATGTTTTAATAGTAGAAACTGGAACATCCAGAGTAGAAACTGGAACATCCAGAGTTAACTTGCAAAACTTCAAGAAAATAAGTTGAAATTAAATTGTTTTATGACTGTGTTATAAAAGTTAGTTTCGATGCAACAAGTAGACAGGAATGTCTAGAACTAGAGTGCCTTCTGCATTGTTTTGTAAGTGTAGCAACTGCAAACATCTGAAGGCTATGTATTTTTCACAAGGAAATGTCAACTGCTACAATGGGGGGTTTAGCTTGGGATCTAAAGTCAGGTGACAAAAAATGATGTCATCCAAGCTAACCTGGCAGTAAAATTTGATATTAATTTAAAAACTCTCTCAGAGAGAGACTGGGCATTTTGTATTTTGTCTTTGACCTGGAAACATCCACTCATCATCACCATCTGCACTTGCCTTGATCTGTAAGTAGGTTTTTTAGGGCACAGTAACTCTTTTAGATATAGTTAGGAATATAGTAAAGATTAGTTTAGATGTTTTCTGTATTTATTTGAGACTGTCCTGCATTGTTGTTTCAAATACTTCCTGTGATTTTGAACTCTGAAGTAACTGTGTTGATTTACTGAGTAATGTCTTGTTCTTTTATTATTTATTATTAAATATATTTAAACCTATCTTTGTGGCTGATATTTGTGAGACATATTTAGGCTTTTAGAGTACCTGCATATCTATTTGGTGACACTGTACAGGCCACTCTAACAGCCTTGCTTGGTCAGACTACCATTTGGATTACTAGTAACATTACATTGTAGGATTGGACACCCTTTGTAAGGGCCTTATAGTAGCTGAAAAGTAGGGGTTCTGGTGGCAGTGATACCTACCTTATAGTTTTATAGTTTGGGCAGAAGGGGGTATAGCTAGTAAACCTGTGCTAGCCTTCCCCAGGTGTGTGTGCGTGTGTGTGTGTGTGTGTGTGTGTGTGTGTGTGTGTGTGTGTGTGTGTGAGTGTGTGTGTGTAAAACAAATCTCAAAGTGTGTGTGTGTGTGTGTGTGTGTCAGCTACTTGGACAGGGACACGAAGCACTGGTTGGACAGAGAGATTGTTAGAGGACTTGGCTTGGAAACCTGGCTAAGGTCCCAACTCTATAGCTGTGCCAGTAGGGAGTCTTAATGGGGATCTGGGGAAAGAGGCAGAAACCAGTCCCAGACAGACTGTGGTCTCTGTGTTCTCTTAAGGGAAATTGTACTTTACTGTGTGTGTAGTTGTCCTCCTTCCCAGTGTGTATGTTACCCACTGTTGCCAGTCATGAGGACTGATGCTCTTCGATTACTGGGCAAGTGCAAGGGTGTCACAAGGTCAAAGATAGTTAAAGAGTCAGGTGCTTAGTGAATTTTCTATGGAGTTCCAAAATGTATAGTTTTGGTCTTGGTGGGTAGAGGAGTAATTTATGGATTATGAGCCAGTGGTGAAACTCAAGTAAGTCCGACTGGAGTTGGCATTGAATGATGGTGTGAGAGTGACCTGATCACTATTGTGAGGAGGTGTGCAATGTCATAGAAGGTATACATTAGTTCTTTCCACTGTTGAATTAACAACTATATATGGTCTTCCACAATGAGGATAGTGTTGACTATTCTAGGGGTGAAGCCTGAAAATTCCCAGCATGCCACTTGATGGTCTCTAAATGGTCCATGTATCTAAAATAGAGAGCTATACATCCCTTGCTTCCACAAGAAAGGGAAGGCCATGCATTCTAATTGATTCTGTTTGCAATGCATGCTAATCAAGGCCCATGCGATGTCCAAATCTACTTAGATGTGATCCATAATTCCCTGACTGGTGAAGCTGTGTGTCAACTACAGGTCATAGCATTTCATTGGGTGTCAGATGTCACCACATCCATACAGGCATGACATAGATGAGCTAAGTGGTAACATATGGTGCTGTTTCTTGTAGCATTCTTACTGTCTGCAGCTCAGATGTTCCCAGTGGCCTTTAGCCTGTTATAGTCAGGCACATACTCCTGTATAATTTCACCCACATATGATTTCGAAGCATACCTATGATCTCCTTGTGTGTACATATCATTCTGGTGTCATTCCCCTACCCAGTTTCAGTAGCATGTCATTTGCATGTATCTTCAGCAGCACATTTGTTCTCCCTGCTCTAGAGTACAACATTGGACTCTGAATCGCAACCAGGCTGCATGAGACGAGTTACCTAGCAACTGCTCAATGTGTTCAGTGCAACATGTCAAATAATATGACCATACTTTCAGCAATATTGCAGAAAGAAAATTAAGTTATCATTCTGTTGATCCGCTATAGGACTCGAATAACCTTGTACTTATTACCTGTGAAAGTTAAAAAGAAAGTGAAAAGCAAAAATATTGCCAAAGTGAAGCTAGTCAAATTGTAAAACTCTGTGTCAGTCATAATACTGTTGCAAAATGTAAATATTTCTTAGCTACAGGACAAGGCAACCACTTTTTGAGTAATAATTTATTTATAACATTGGGAGGAATGGATTCATCTGGAATGCAATGAAGTCTTCAAAGTTTAGTTTTACTCTGCAGCATAATTAATACCAAGAGAACACGAGCAGTTAAGGTAGAACAAGAGACTTCCTAGAACCTCTGCCTAATTTAAAATAATGTATTTAATGATTTATGGAACCGCCATGCATTTCTTCTTAGCCACTGATAAACATGTAGTTCTGATGAGTAACTGCTTACAGAAGTACTTCTCATATTGTCATTATGATGAGTAACTCTGCTTACGGAAGTACTTCTCATGTTGTCATTCTGATAAGTAACTCTGCCTACTGAAGTTCACTTCCAGTACAAGTTATTTGGCTGCTCTGACTGATGTTAGTTAATTTTTTTTTTTTTTTCGAGGGCATTTTTTAAACCTTTTCGTGGCTTATTACATGTGATATTGTTCTATAAAATCATTTTTCTATAAAATTGTAATTCCAAAATAAAATTGAGTTTTTGTGCTGTAACTCAGAGCAGATCTGGCAACACCCAGATCTGCTCTGAGTTACAGCACAAAGGCAAGAAAATTACAGAACCATCTGATATTGCCAAAATCCTGGCAGATAGGTTCAGTGCTAACTTTACCTCCGTCTCACCCCCTAAAGGGCCCATATTTATACAGGAAGAATGCAGAGTCCCTGTAATCACAACTACGCAGGTAAAAGCTACACTCTCTAAAGCCAAAAACACAGCATCCATGGGACCGGACAACATCCCAGGCTGTGTTTTATACGAACTTCAGAAAGAACTGGTTCCCCACTTAAGCACCATGTTCAATAATAGCCTCACATCAGGCTTTGTACCCACTGAATGCCGCACAGCAACAGTTATCCCACTCCACAAAGGGGGAGCCACCACTGATCCTGGGAACTATCGACCTATTAGCCTGACGAGTCTTTTCTGCAAAGCCATGGAATGTATCATCATGGAACTCATAAACAAAGACATTGGTAACCTCCAAACTCTGGATCCCACCCAGTTCGGGTTTGTGAAAGGCAGATCATGCCTCCTGAACCTGATTGACTTATTTGAGGCAGTCACCAAAGCCATAGATGAGGGTAAGGTGGTTCACACAGCCTATCTTGACCTCACCAAGGCTTTCGACACCATACCCCATTCTGGAATTATAGCTAAATCACTAATCTAGGTATAAATCCCTACATCACAAGATGGGTTGCCAAATGGCTCACTGACAGAATCCACACTGTAAAAGTTGCAGACTCCAAATCTGACCTCAAAGCAGTGACAAGTGGAGTACCACAGGGTTCCGTCCCGGGGCCTCTCCTGTTTGGTATCTACTTGTCTGAAGTACAGGCTAACACAGAAGGCCTCTGGCTAATGAAGTTCGCAGATGACTGCAAACTAGGAGCCATAGTCAAGTCCCCAAATGATGTGGACATCCTACAGTAGGGCCTCGCTGAGACAGATGCCTGGTGTCAGAGCCATGGCCTCAAGCTCAATGCCAAAAAGTGCATTGTCATCCCCTTTGGTAAAAACTCTGTACCCATGAACTACCACATAGGCAGCAATCTACTTAACACCAAATGTGTGATAAGAGACCTTGGAACCCAGGTGGACAGTAGTCTCTCCTTTGATAGTCACATTGTCACAGTAGTCAGGAAGTCCTTCTATGTGGCACACCTCATCATAAAAGGGTTCTTATCCAGGAAAAAAGAGGTCATTGTTCCCCTCTACTCAACACTCATTAGACCCATTATAGAGTACAACGCCCCTTTTGGAATGTACCTCACAAGACATCTGCAGCAGCTGGAAAGGCCACATAAGTACCTCACAAAGAGGATTACTTGCCTCAAACAAATGCCCTACACTGACCACCTCAAAAAACTCCAGCTTTACTTCTTAGCATATCGCCTACTCCGAGGTGATCTCTGCCTAACATATAAAGCTATGTCAAACCCAGAGCTGTTGGACATGCTACACCTAAAGAAATCCCAATCCCTCCAAGCTACATGCTCTAGGGACCTAAACCTTGTCACCACAATAAACAGGACATGCTGGAGGGATAGATTCCTGTCCCAGAGATTTCCCATACTCTGGAACAGGCTACCCATCTATGTCAAGCAAAGTTCTTCATTAGCACTCTTCAAGAAAAATCTTGATGGGTGTACGGGAAATAGGAAATACACCCTGGGGATCACTTCTGTGTCTCTGCTCGACAGTGGCACAGGAAAATAACTTTCTTGGGTGGCGTAAGCCAGGGAACCGTGTTGGCTAGGCTTATGTAGGCCCTTGGGCTGATAACCTAGTACCTACCTATGAACCTATAGCTTAGTATAGTTGATGATCGGTATAATATTTTCTAGTTTAATAACTTCATCTTATATTACTGATTAAACCCTTTAGAGTTAGGTATCTTACTCATAGGTGTAGCCATGCAAATAATTCTTGCATTTTGAATTATTTATCATGGTTTAGAGTTACAAATTTTAAATGGTTATTTATTCAGAATACCTAGTTTACTAAATTATTTTTTTTTTGCTTAAAAAGACCAAACCTCACTTTTTGACATATTAATTTCAGACCAAGCAATTAAAAAAAGACAGCATAGATGCTCAAATAGCTCCAAGTAAAAAGTAACTTTTATTCATGCATAAAAAGGAACTAGTGCTTTGGCTGGAAACCTTAAGGATTATTATATAACTGTTCAAGAACACTGAGGATGTAAAGCCCAAGCAAGGGAACCTAATTAATTATTGGCAAGGAATTGAAAATAAATCAAGGACTGTACTGGCAACCTAAAATCACACACTCACACAAGCACACAAAAAAAATAAAAATAATAATAAAATAATGTGATATTAACAATACTGTTATTATAAACATTTCTTTCAACATTTACCTACAAGTGCATCTCAAGGATATGCAGGATTTTTTTCTAGAGTCTTCTCTTCCGTTCACTCTTCAGGTAGGCACCCAAGTTAACAAACAGCTGGGACAACTTAAAGCAATTGATTCAATATCCACTCTCCTCACTCCAGAAGCCAGGCATTCCATAAGCATCAAAGTACTCAGACCTAGAATCAGATACGGACCACCCCTTATTGCTGCTAACTTAGCCGCTAAAACTGCATTATTACAAACCACCAAGAATAAAATACAATCCTTTATTAACCTAGCTGACAACAGAGAACACCGCTGTACTACAATAACAAATGGTAGATGGCTTACAGTTGTGGCAAATAATGAGCTATTACCTAACACACTTATGTATAAGCTGTTTAATACTGGACACTGTCCACCTATAAAGACGGCATTCTACTTATATTCTTAGAAATACAGATGTCACTCAGTCAGCCAACCCTGAAAAAACTTTCCCTAAAAATGTACCTTCCAGCTGGAACAAACTCCATGAAGAAATAAGACAAGCAAATGAATGTACAAGCTTTAAACTTCAACTAAAAAAAACTTTGTGATAAAACACCATGCCTGTATGAGCTTCAGAAATGTGGACTAGAAATCACCTTTAAGGTAGGGAGCAATTATCTATTGCATCTGGTGGGTTAATACTAATTCAGTGGTTATCATAGTCATTGAAATGCTTCTATAGAATTGAACTGCAAGGTAATTTGCTCTGTTTGTAATGAACTGTATCTCCCTGAAAATTCAAAATGAATTGTTCGTAAATGAAAAGTCAGTACTAACCTATAGCTACAGCTATGTTACTCCCCGCACCTATGTACATCTCCATGTAAATTAGTTCCACATTTTGTTGTATGTTTAGTCATATTTTCTGGCCTCTCTGGCCTCTATCATGGCTGAAAATTTGGGCCAGTTCCAGTAAATGTTAAATAAATAAATATTAAGTTCATTATTCAGTCCCTCACAATACAAAGTTTCATATAAAGAAATGAATTTTGCTTCCATTTTTAAGTGATGTCTTCTGTTACTGAAAAAGTGCAAAATTAGTTTTTTTCTTGCAGCCCCAGTACACTACTAAATGTGGGTGACTGCATCCCTACACTCCTGCTAACTGAAATATACAAAGTCTGAGAATGCACAATACCAGGGACGACCTGAATCTCCCTTACCACTATTTCCCATGACACTGCTGCTGTCAGTGCCCTGCTAAGTTGCTCGTATGTCAATGGGTATGCTAGTCAATCACTTTTATTTGAATACCATGCACTTGGCAAGAGTGCTGTTTGCCTACATAGGTTCATAGGTAAGTACTACACTAGCTGGCCTTGAGGACCACTTTAGGCCTAGACAATTTCTACAAAGGTAAGAATCAAACTCTTAAAAATACTAGGCAATCAGCCTGAAGACTATTACAAGCCTAGACTAATAATGCAAGGTTAGAATCAAACAAACCTTGGACTTTGTGCATATGAGGTGAAGATCTTAACCGTTTTTCCAAACCTACCCCCCTAATATAGATCCAACTAAACAGACTGATTTTAATAGTCAGCCTGCTAAGTACTATAAATAAAAAATATCATTGTCACAGTAATGTAAAGAAGTTTTATTTGAACTACTAGACTTTAAAAGCAGTATCAGCAAACACCTATAATTTCATTCACATGCATATTGAAACATAATTCCAGAAAAAGTCTTTGGCAGGCTGTTATCTTTGTAGCACAAATGATGTCACCAGTCTGCTTGTGCTGTTCTTTGTACCACAAATGATGTCATCAGTGCACTTGTGCTGCTCTTTGTAGCACAGATGATGTCATCAGTACACTTGTGCTGTTCTTTGTAGCACGGATGATGTCATCAGCACACTTGTGCTGTTCTTTGTAGCACAGATGATGTCATCAGTACACTTGTGCTGTTCTTTGTAACACAGATGATGTCATCAGTACACTTGTGCTGTTCTTTGTAGCACAGATGATGTCATCAGTACGCATGTGTTGTTCTTTGTAGCACAGATGATGTCATCACTCTACTTGTGCTGTGAGCTTTGCCTTAGTACATGTTCATCGAAGGCTTTAATTTACAGACTGTGCTTGATGGTGCTTCAGCATTCAGCCTTATGTTCCTATGACTTTATCTTTGTTTTGCTAGTGAATTGGAAAATAGGTCTATTGGACTAAATGTACCATATTATTTGCATAACAAGCAAACATGTTTGTAATTTAATTCAATGCTATGGGTGCATACAGATAGAAGAACTTCTTGAATGGATGTGACAGCTTTTATTTCCAAAAAAAAAAAATTCTGACAAGTCACTACAGAATTGTGTAATAGGAAATATTTTACATTTTCAGGATGCAGTGTTCTCAGAGTTTCTTATATTATAGTTAAAGAATCTGGCAATATTGTTTAAAATAGTCTATTAATACCTAAAGTAGAACTTAAAGTCTCAGCTATTAAAAATGCCAAATTCCTATTTTGCAAACTACAAATAAATAACAAAAATTATATACACCAAATAAGTCCTCAGGGAATAATACCCAATCAGTAGAATACTTCCTTCACTGGCTAACTGAAAACTCAACCCTTGAAACCATTGTTCTCGGTGACTTTAACATCGATTGGCTCAACTTCTCTCCTAACCCCAGTAATTTTATCAAACTGTTTGGATTCAGCCAAATTATACAGCAGCCCACCAGGATCGATAAAATCAGTAAAAAAGAGAGTTTATTAGATTGGATACTACTTTATAACCCCCCACCCTCCTACTATGCTGGTATACTACCAGACTCCCTCAGTGAACACCAGCCCACTTTTCTTCTCAAATATAAATCATACAACTCCAATCCCATACTCCAAACTATTAGGATCAACAAAAACTTTAATCCCCTTAGATTCAAGCAAGAATTTAAACACTTTAACTGGTCTACCCTCTACCAATTACCTCTAGATGAAGCAGTTAATCATTTTAACACCACATTCTTGACATTCCTAAACACACATGCCCCAGTTAAAATAACCAAAGTAAAATTCAAAACAGCACCATAGCTAACCAAAGATACCAAGATAAAAATTTCACAAAGGAATAAAGCACGGTCAGTTTGGAGGACAACTAAAAAACAAATAGCGCAACAAAAATACCAAGAACTATGCAACAACACAAAAAAGACAGTACCAAAAGATAAGAAGGACTATTTCTTCAACCTACAAAACACTCATCAAAATAATCCCTGAAAAGTTTGGCCTGGTATAAATAAGATACTCACCAAAAATGGACAACTGAAGTGACAAAAAACAGAAACTCACAAAAACTTCAGTTCAAGGCTCCAATAAAGACTATTCCTCCAAATAAAAAGGCCGATAGTTCCAAACGATTTTATTACAAACAACACACTAGTCAAATGGATTAAGCACTTTCATTTCCAACAGGAAACTTCTGATCAAGTCACCCAAAAAGCATTTCATTATGTGGAATCCTGGCTTGTCAACCAAATATTACTCCCTAATCCTAAGAAAACAAAACTGCAAGTATTCACTTCATCCTGTACTGCCATTTTAGCAAATTCCTTTAGGATAGTCTCCAGGAGCAGAACCATTATTACGCCTGACTCACATACAAACTTATTTGGAGTAACCATTAACAATAATTTGAAATATGATATCCATATTAACCAAACCATTAGAAACACTCACAGAAAACTTGACAGCCTTTATAGGAATACAAACTTCATTACCTGCTCAGCTAGACTTGCAATAACACAAACCCACCTTCTTTCCACACTTACATACACCTCTCCTATCCTAACCAACATCTTCAAAACAGTTACGCAAGCTGTCAACATGTTAGCATCAAATAGCAAAATTTGCAACAGGGTCTACACACAATACCCATCACTGCAAAAGCCTCACGTCTCTAGGATGGTTAGAATTCTCCCATCTCCTGACCTCTAATCAACTAATACTTGCCCATAAACTCCTTCATAACCCAGACAAAATACCAGCACTCACAAACCTGCTCCAGCCTCAATGCAATTCAAGAAATCTCTGCTCTAGTGTCAAATTCCAAATCAAAGTCGCCAAATCTAATAAGTCAGCAGGTGACTCACTCTATTCCAACTATATTGCTAGCATTTGGAACTCTCTTCCTACCATCATAACCTCTGAAAACTCTCTACCCTTCTTCAAGAAAATTATAAAAGACCACTTCGATGTAAACCGGTTATGTCCCTGCTCTGCCCTGGGGTGAACATTATCCTCCTCACCTCACCTTTACCCCTTCCCCAATTAACTCCAAATCTAACCTCTATTAGGAAAGGCCTACTCTAGCTAGCCATATCTGTTTCTAAAGAATCTACAGTTCTTACCTCCACCCATTTCTTCTCAGAATCTCATCTGCTATCAATGTTTAGACCCTATGTTGTGTAAATAGACTGTTTACAAAGTTTATCTGTATGAATGTCCTATAGTTCTTGTAGAATGTAATTTAATAAATTCTTAGATGTTTTCTTAGGCCTCATACTATTGACTGTACAGCAAGTATCCTTAAACATCTAATTATTATGTTTAAACTGTTTTCATATTGTATGTTGGACATTTCTCCTCAGGCTTCTGCTGAAAACGGACATGTGTCCAGTCAGACTATCCCAGTCAACAAATGTAAAATAAAACAAATAAAATAAATAAGTGAAGCTACACAGGGAAGGTAGACATGCAAACTCCTTGTTCTTCATTTAAAAATAATCAGGTCTGTATTTTGGAAGGATAATTCCTTTTTTTTCTATTCAGGGTCAACCTTAACACCTTTTTTATTTAAAAATCAACACATTGGTCTTGTGTGGTTATGATCTACGAGTTTGATAAACATTTCAAAAATATGTCGTAGGCAACTCAGGATCTTTGTGATGCTGACACTATTATGCTTAAATGAACATACTGACTTAGTTTAATTTCACTTGCTTTTTTTTTTACAATCTGGTCTGATAAAATGTTGATTAATACTTGGGCAAACTCTTCCAAACTTCATGATAAAGTAGCACATATGTATGCAATAACAGTATAATAACATTAAACTGCCTGCTTGTTTACTTCATTATTTACAGAAGCTTTTGTAAAGATGATTCATTCTGTTTTCCTTCCATATTTCTTCTTTCACGGAGGTGAGCTATCTGTCTGGCACATCACTGCCTTAAGTCTATGCACTGCTAAATGACTGGTTTAATTCAGTCCAGCTTGCTTATTGCAAATGAGCTTGACCTACATAAAATGATTATAAGGAATTCGGCTTTTAGGAGATGACAGCTGGCAGCATTTCTTATTTAAATTACTGCTTGTAACAATGAGGGTTCCATCTATAGTGAAACCAGAGTCTTTGATCTGCTAATTCTTATATTTTCTATATAATTTCAAGTCTAGTGATACACCATGTTTTAACAAAATGCAAGGATTACATTAATGCATTTTAGGAAATGGAAAAAAATCCAGTGTTCAATTTTTCTGTCTCTCAGTTAATTAAAACATGTTCTATAATGTGCTTATACAAAGCTAATTTTTTTCTAGGATATTGTTTGGACATTTAGCATAATGATGCTTTCAATCCCAAATATACATGCATATGTGAACAGGGTCTACAGTGAATCATAGATTAGCACTTAATTGACTATTCAATATAGCAAAACCTTTTTAATTGAACTCCTATTTACATCACCTCCACAACAAAAAAATAAAAAAAAAGTATTTTTCAAAGGTGTCAAGGACCTATGTACCCACACACACACACACACACACACACACACACACACACACACACACACACACACACATGCACACACGCGCACACACACACACACACACAAAACCCTGCTGCATTAAATACATGAACTCTGAAATTGCACAACAGTGAGGAAAAATATAAATTTGCTAATCCCACTGTGTGCAGTCTTACACAGAAATACAAAGTGCAGACATCACAAATCCTGTGACTGACTTTAGACGTGAGCACATAGTCAATCATCTGCATGCATTACTGTTTTAGGAAACTATATGTTATGCAGAAACTATATGTACATATTAGTGAAAAGAATGACACTGTGTTAACAATAGAAATATTTCTACATTCTCTTTTTTGCCGTCGTAATCATCATCATCATCTTCATCCACCCCAATGTCACATGTTCCACATGAGGTTGGAGACAACATCAAGTGTCATCACCTCGTAAAGGTCTTCTCTCATACAACACATTTCTTGCATGGACTTCATTTTCTCTCACATTCTATCTGTCTCTTTCAATTTTTTTTATTTATTTATATTTGTTTACCGGGGTAGTACACTGATCCCAGTATACCATTTACAGGCAGAGCCCAGGTGAAAAGGATCACATAAGAAATCTACAAAACATATTTACAGGTACAAGGATATGCTTAAACCACACACATATATATATATATATATATATATATATATATATATATACAGATCCCGAATGCACTTTCCAGTGAAGCAGACATCACCGAGCATACTTCACCGAAATTGCTGTTCACCGAAGCAGCACTTTCAGAGAAGTATGCTCATTGTGCCGGTCGTGTGGATAAGGGAAAATTCCCTTTTCCCTACTGTAGTGTGACCTCAAAGTGAGAATATTAAAGTAGGGGGTGTGTGGGGGTGCAGCCCCCCACATGGGGGGTGCAGGGGGGCTTACCCCCCCGCATAGAAGTAGGTTTAATGTTTTTTTTTTTTAAACATACTTTACTGTGCTTTTGGTGAAAGCGCTTTGAAAAATATCTTTGGTGATAATGGATTCGGACTTTTGATCTTTCGATCAAAAGTCCTAGATCCACACACACATACACACACACACACACACACACACACACATATATATATATATATATATATATATATATATATATATATATATATATATATATGTATCTACAGATACAAGAATACACTAAAACATTTAGGTCAAGAAGCTGCTAACAAGATCAAAACATGGATGGAAAATGGAATTATGGTTAGCAGAGCTTTATGGATGAGATGTAGCATTTATGCTACAGGGATAGCAGCATATCATTATATAGAGTGGTATGAAGACACTAGAAGAGGAGACTGTGAATAGGTGCAGGAAAGGATACCCTGGGGACAAGACAGAGAAATGGCGAGAGAAGTTTGGAGAGGGAAGAGAAGTAGAAAGGAGAAGAAGCGTGAGAGATGCGAAGATACGAGGAAGGTAGGATGAATGAGAGGCCGTAAGCAAAGGGGATGACAAGATGAGATAAGGAAAGAGGAAATAGGAATAAGGTGGTATGAGACGGCTGCAGGGCTCATCTAACATGACCTGAGTAAGTGCAGCTGCACTTTGCTTGGGTGAAGACGTGTTCTTTGAGCTGGTGTCTGAAGTCCAAGTACGTCTCATATCGAGAGAGGAATGGAGTCTCAGAGTTTAGGTGCTAGGATGGAGAATGCATGATCAGTGCAATGAAGTTTAGTTTTTGGAGATAGGAGGGTGGGTGAGCTTGAGAGGTACCCCTGAGATTACATGTGGGGGTTTTGATAAAGAGTTTATGACTGAGAGGGGAAGATGTTTAAGGAGAAAGGGCATTGTGGAGTGGTGATTATGAGGCTGGCTCTCAAATATGCTGGGAACAATTTAGATTTGGTGAGAGTTAGCCGGAGGTGTCTGTTAATGGGTTAGTTAGTAATAAACTGGCAAATGTTATTGGAAATGGTTCGTAAGGTGGTGTCATCTTTCTTCTAGGCTGCAACTGTAATAGGTAGTCCATATTCAAGTTGAGATAAGAGTATGCTTTTGGCTCTGGCAGTTTTGGCTGGCTTGAACAGAAAAGGTGGTAGTTTGCCCTGAACAGTAATTCGTTGATCTCTTTGTGCATGTTTTGAAAGCATAATTGAAACTTAACAGAATGGTCTAAACAACTTACAGGTCATTTGAAGGATGTGACAATTTCTATGGTGGGTATTGTTAACATCTTAAATTTTAAGGAGTCTAGGTGTTTCACCTATTTTTGGTTAGTTCCAAATAGCATTGCTTTTGTTTTTGAGAGTTTGAGTTTCTGGCCTATTAGCCACTGGCTGAAGGTTTGGAGGTCATCTTGGAGCTCAGTTTGTATAACGGAGTGGGATTTGTTTGACCTATAGATGAACATATCATCTGCATAAAGAATTAGAGGCATTTGAGGGGGGTCAGATTTATGAGTTTATTAATAAATAAGGAAAATAATGGGAGAGCTAATTGGACCCCTGGGCGACCCCTTTCATAAGACGAGCTGCTTCACAGGTGGTGGTGCCTACTTTCGCTGTAAAGGATCATTTGGTGAGGAAATCTACAAACCAAGATTTTGCATTGTAACTAAGGCCTATTTTAGTTACTTTGTCAACTAGTAAGATGTGGTCAGTTAGAACAAAAGCTTTTGTGAGGTCAATGAAAGTAGCCCCTATCAGGTTCCCTTTGCTCATATTGGATAGGATGTCATCTGTGAGGGAGCACAGCACAGTTATGGTGCTGTGTCCATACCAGAATCCACATTGATTCCTAGATATAAGATGGCATTGGTGTAAATAAGCAGTAATTTGCTTGTGGATCATTTTCTAGTATTTTATGTAAAGTAGGAAGTAGCTGGCTTGGGTAGTTTTGGAATAGGAGTGATCACAGCTGTTTTCCAAATCTGAGGCATAATGTTATTTAGTTAAGCAGGGGACGTATATGTGAGTGAGAGGGTGGGACATGAAGTCCTTACAAATGTGTATGAACCATACTGCTGGAGGAGTATCTGTTTGAGTTTGGTCTGTTTGTGTTTCTGTCTTTTTGGTTCTAATCTTTTTGAAGTGGAACAGTGAAATATAAAGGGTGGGAGACTGTGGGTGCGGTAGGTTTGTGTTAGTGTTGTTGATGTGAGGGCAGTTGCTGAACTCATTGAGAAAGTCATTGTATGATATTGTGTTCGTGGTGGTGTCAGAGGGGTTCAGGGAGTGGAATTATGGTGACTGTTTTGACCAGTCAGCAGGTTGATCTGTCTCCAGAATCATTTCAGTTTTGCTAAAAGTGAGATTTGTTTAACATGGCGGTGGTTGTTTTTGTGCCTGTGGATGGATTGCTAGGTAGGGTTTCATAGTCAGGTATATTGGACTTGGCAGTCTGTGGAGGGGTTGTATTCCCAGTGCTTCAGCATGTAATTTAGGGAGGTGTCTGAGCTCATTAGATACCCAGTCATGTTTATGAAGATGAAGTAGCCTTTGTACTAAGGGAAATAATTTGTTTTGTACATGCAGTAGGGTATTGGTAAGGTTGTTAGCTGCTTCACTGGGGTCTGTTATGGCAGGAAAGTGAGACCAATAGAGGGTGGCAATGGAGTTTTTAAGATTAGTGTGATATTCTGAATGGTTTTGAGTCTGAGGGTGATAAGTTTGGGTTTATATTTTAATATTAGAGAATGTACTGATAAAGTTCTGCGACAGTGATAACTGAAGGAGGGTGCATATATGATGAGGATGGATATCATTTTAGGATTTCTAGTTATTATGAGATCTAGTAAGGTGTGTCTCTTGGACTGAAGGTTTGGCTAGTGGCTTCAAAGTTGATTTGGGGTAGGACTTAAGCTGGCCAGGAGTTCTGACACATCAATGGAGTTTGGTCCTAAGTAAGTATAGTTGAAGTCTCCAAGAATGATAAGGTAACTGTTTTCGGGAGCTTTGGCATGTATTTGTGGGATGAGACTATTGAATTTTGGTACTGATGCTGGTAGAGGTAGGCATGCTGTGGCTATAACAAGGGGGATTTGGCTTTTTGTGGAAAATTTTAAAAGGATCCAGTTAAGATCTAGATCTGAGTTGCTGTTAAGTTTTGCAGTGATGGCGTTAAGGCTGTCTTTAAAGAGAATGACTGCTCCACCCCATGTTTTGTGCCTGGTCTGTAATCTTGTAGGTATGAACCGTTTGGTATACGATGATGAAGACTATGAGTGCCAGCTTGTAGCCATGTTTCTGTAATAGCTATAATGTCAAAATCACGTAGTTTGGTAAAGGCATTGATTTGGTCAATTTTGTCCTTGATGCTGAGGCCATTAAAGTGGGAGCAGGTAATGTGCTAGTGTTTATTGGTTTGAGTTGAGGAACTCTTATAAAGTGGTCAAGACTGGGGTCATTGTTGCCTCTCAGCAGAAGTATAAAGACAGTGGAACTGAATTTCAGTAGTGCTTTTGGAATGTGCAGTTTTGTGTATAATTGCAGTTTTCTACCAAAATTAAAGATGGTAAGGTATTGGGACCATGATATGTTTGGTTTATGTGACATGGGTGCTGGCATGAGGTTGATGTGCTATGAAAGCTTAATCGGGGTATGGGTAGGTAGTATGTGTGTAGGTATGGGGTATGGGTAAGTAGTATGTTTGTAAGTATGGGGTATGAGTAGGTAGTATGTTTATGGGGCATGGGTAGGTAGTTTGCGTGTAGTTATGGGGTATGGGTTACTAGTATGTGTGTGGGTATGGGATACAGGTAGGTAGTATGTCTGTAGGTATGGGGTATGGCTAGGTAGTATGTATGGGGCTTGGGTAGGCAGTTTGTGTGTAGGTATGGGTAGGTAGTATGTGTGAGGGCATGGGGTATGGGTAGATAGTATGTGTGTAGGCATGGGGTATGGGTAGGTAGTATGTGTCTGGGTATGGGGTATGGATAGGTAGTATGTGCATAGGTATGGGTAGATAGAATGTGTGTAGGTATGGGGTATGGGTAGGTAGTATGTCTGTGTGTGTATTGAGTATGGACATGTAATATATGTGTGGGTATGGGGAATGGGCAGGCAGGCAGTATGTGTGTAGGTATGGGGTATGGTTAGGTAGTCTGTGTGTAGGTATGGGGTATGGGTAGGTAGTATGTATGGGTTTGGGTAGGCAGTATGTGTGTAGGTATGGGTAGGTAGTATGTGTGAGGGCATGGGGTATGGGTAGGTAGTATGTGCGTAGCACTGGGGTATGGGTAAGTAGTATGTGTCTGTGTATGAGGTATGGATAAGTAGTATGTGTGTAGGTGTGGGACAGAGATAGTCTGGAGTCTGGTTTAGATATGGGGTATGGGTAGGTAGTATGTGTGTAGGTGTGGGGTATGTGTAGCTGGTATGTGTGTAGGTATGAGGTATGTGTAGCTTATATGTGTGTAGGTATGGGGTATGTGTAGGTAGTATGTGTGTGGGGTAAAGTTATAGAGCATATGTATAGGTATTGTGTAGGTATGGGGTATGAGTAGGTAGTATGTGTGTAAGTATGGGGTATGGGTAGGTAGTATGCATGTAGGTATGGGTATAGGTAGGTAGTCTGTGTATAGATATGGGTAGGTAGAATGACTGTGGATATGGGGTATGAGTAGGCAGTATGTGTGTGGGTATGGGTAGGTAGTATGTGTGTGGGTATAGGGTATGGGTAGGTAGTATGTGTGTGGGTATGGGTAGGTAGTATGTGTGTGGGTATAGGGTATGGGTAGGTAGTATGTGTGTGGGTATGGGTAGGTAGTATGTGTGTGGGTATAGGGTACGGGTAGGTAGTATTTATTTTTATTTTATTTATTTATTTTATTTTACATGTGTTGACCGGGTTATTCCAACTGAGCTTTTGGCTCATTTTCAGTGGAGACCCGAGGACAAAAGCTCCACGGTGAGTTTATAAATTTTACAAACAACAATTAAGAAATCATATTTGAAGTAAGACAAAACTTATCAAAATGACATTTACAATAATTCAATACAGAAAAAAAATACTCAGGTACAATGTCATCAAGGAATAATGCGTTTATAATTCCTGTTTGGTTATATACAGTATAAGTACAAGGAATAACAAAAGGATGAGGTGTTAATACAGTGGGACAGAGGGGTAGAAGTTGATTAAGATAGACAGGGGAGGAGAGGAAGATGAAGAAGGAGGAATAGAAGGGAAACATATAGACGAAGAGGTGGTAAATATAAGAAAGAGAGGACTGATAGAGGGGGAGGTATGCAAAAATGAAGGCTGATAGAAGGGAGAGGTATAAGAAATAGGGAGTAGGGTAGTTTCAGGGAGGATGACTACAATGACCAGACCTTTTTTTGTTAGGTAACTGCGAGTGGCAAGCTTGAAATGCTTGCTATGGTCAAGGGACCTAATTTCTTGGGGGAGTTGGTTCCAAATTGCAGCAGGGTTATAGCTGTAATGTAAACATCTTGGTTTGGTTTTGGGTTTATAGATCTGAAGGAAGTCTTGGTCAGAGCTACATAGTGTCCTGGTTGGGGAATATTTAGATATAATAGGTAGAAGGCTAGGACAGAAAGACGGTCAATAGAGGATTGAGTGGATAATTTGTAATCGATGTAGCAGGAGCAAATAGGGTCATTCGAGCCAGTCCAACTGTTTAAGGGATATGCAGTGGTGAGATTTGTAGGTTTAATTTGCAGCGAATCTGGCCACCTTATTATAGGTAGTTTCCACTTTAGTAATGAGTGTGGTGTTCAGGTTAGTGAATAATTGACAGCTATAGAGAAGGGTGTGAAGAAGAATTGCATGGGAGAGAGTTATTCTGGATGCGTTAGTTAAGTGTCTCTTGTTTCAATAAAGGAATCCAAGTTTCTGGTGAGTCTTTTTGATCGCATTAGTGACTTGGAGATCAAATTTAAGCTAGTCATCTATTATGACTACCAGCAGTTTAGTACTGGGTTCAGCAGTAATGGTAGTGTTATTGCTTGATAGGATGGAAAAAGTAGATTTGAGATTGGTAAGGTTTTTGGGGAGGAAGAGTAGAAGCTTAGTTTTCTTAAGGTTGAGAATTAGTTTGTTGTAACAAAGCCATGTCTCAATGGTATTGAAGGATGCTTGGGTAGTAGAGTGGAGGTCAGATGGATTGTCTGCAATGGTGATGACAGTTGAATCATCTGCATATTGTACCAGTGTAGAGTGGGGACAAGAGGTGTATAGTAGGTTAGTGAAAATATTAAAGAGCAGTGGCCCAAGTATGGATCCTTGGGGGACTCTCATAGGGACCATGGGGGGGGGGTAGTGCATATTGCCATTTTATAGCTTGCTGGTGGTTAGAGAGATAGCTAGAAAACCAGGATATGGTGGAGGGAGAGAATTTTAAATGGGAGAGTTTGTCCAAGAGGGGATGGGAGACAGTGTCAAAGGCTTTGGAGAGATCGAGGAACAGACATGAGACTAGTTTATTTTTGTCACGGGCCAGTGATACAGTATTGATAAAGGATATTAAAGCAGTTGTAGTACTGTGTTTGGGGCGAAAACCATGTTGTGTGTGTGTTAGAATGCTCTTATCTAGAAGGTACTGCATTATCTGCTTGTGAATGCATTTCTCTAGAATATTAGAGAGGGGAGAAAGTATAGCTATTGGCCTGAAGTTTGATATACCAGAAGAATTTCCATCTTTGTGTATAGGTAATGTGAAGAATGTCTTCCATATTGCTGGGATATATGATTTAGAGATAGATTGGTTAATCAGGATGGAAACAGGATAGGCTAGAGGTTCAGCTGCAATCTGCAGGAAATAAGAAAGTAGATTATCAGCTGAGGGGGAGCAAGGTTTGAGTTAGGACAGTAAGGATTTAATATAGTTAGTTGAAACAGATTTAAGGGAAAAGGGGTTAGAAGGATGGGGGGATAAGGATTGTGTAGTTATATGAATTTTTCATAGTGGGAAGAGCATTTATAATGGTAGTTATTGAGTCAATAAAGTGATTGTTAAATGTAGTAGCAGTTTCTTCTGCAGTTTTATTTGGGCATGGGTTTGGAGGGGAAGGGTTTCCTAGATGTAGTATATGGTTGACTGTGTTCCAGAATTTTTTGGGGTCTTATTTTAGGTTAGTGGGAGGATTTGCATAGAAGTTAGCCTTGTCTTTGTTGATAATTTTCTTTATTTGATTCCTAAGTTCTTTGTATGTCTGTAGGAGAAAAGGGGTCTTAGTTTTAGTCCATAATTTCCATATCCTATCACATTTTTTCATCAGGGTATGAGTAGATTTGGTTAGCCATGGAGCTGAGTTAGTTTTAATTCTTACTGTGCTGAGAGGAACAAGGGAGCTGAGGATATTAAGACAAGTGGAGTTGAAAGAGTGTACAGCCTCATCTAAGGGAAGAGTGGTGAGATAGGACCAGATAAGTCTAGAGAGTTGGTCTATGAAAGAGTTGGAACTGAAAGATGAGGTTTCACGAGAGGTGATGTACTTGAAAGGTCTGGTGAATTGGGGAGTATATCTGGTTACTGTGATTGGGCAGTGGTCACTAAGAGCATTTGGCAGAGTGTGAGGGTTATGGTAGTTTTTGGGGTGAGACACTAGAATTCAGTCCAGAAGAGACTGTGGAAGGTGTGGTTTATTTATATGGGTGGGGGTAGTGATTACTTGCTCAAATCCATGTAGGTTGATATAAGAGGTAGTATTGGGAGTTTACATTGAGAGCCAATCTATGTTTACATCCCCTAGTATGATGGTTTCATTATGGATGTTCTGAGAGAGGTGGGCTAGGATGTTCTCAAGTATGCTAATATTGTCTCCAGGGGGGATATAAATTGCGAGAACAGTAATGGTGGTAAAGTTGTTAAGTTTGACATTAGCAAGTAGGAGTTCAGCAGGAGAGAAAGAGGGTAGGAGAGGAATGGACTAGTTATAGAGAGGTGATCAGGGTATAACATGGCTACGCCCCCTCCTCTTTTCCTTTGCCTGTCAAGTCTAAGGATATTATATCCAGGTGGGGCAATTTCACTATATTGATTGTGTGGTTTCAGCCCTGTTTCAGTTAGGGTGACTATGTCTGGTGTATAGTTAGCTAGCCAGCCATGGAGGTCCTGAACTTTATTTAATATACTCCTAAGATTGATAGAACAGAAAGGTATGTGTTTTTTGGAGGGAGAGAGGTTGGTTGAGTTTTGTATAGGAGGATTATTGTAAAGGTTAGGGTGGGAGGGGCCTGGGTTAGGGTGGATGTCACCTGACAGAGGTAATGGTTTGAAGTCGAGTAACTGTAAGTGGCGAGACATTTTTTCTCTGCTTAGAGGAGGTAGGGAGAGGGGGGAGATCATTTTATTTTAGGAAGGAGAGTAGTATTTCTGGGGAAGGAAGGGCAGGTGTACAAAGGAGCCTGGGGTTTAGTATTTGGATTTAGAGTCCAGTTAGTTGGTTGGAAGTAGGGTGGGAGTAGATGCATGTGATAGGAGGTGAGGAGTTAGAAAATGCAGAGTATAGGTATCAGGAGTAATGTTTGTGGTTTGAAAGGCATAATATAAGGGAAGAGTATGTGCAGAAAGTGGGAGGGAGGGGTGAGAGACATGTAGTGGAGTGTGGGATGGTGCTAAAGGGGAAGTGGCATGATGGTAAGTAAGTAGTTAGCAGGGGCTGGGGAGGAGCTAGAAGAGGTGTGGTTAAGGTAGATAATTATAAAGGAAATATGGGGGGTGGATGGGAATGGTGGTGGGAGAGGAGCAAAGTGAGCCCAAGCCAGCGAGGGCGAATGGAGCGGGGCCCTCCCGAGTAGCTGCTGATTTAAAAAAAAGCTATCAATCAGCTCTATGCCAGAAAGGTTCAGGATTGCTGCATAAAATGGAAAGTTTTAGTTAAATTGCAGGGAGTTAGCTAGGTAGTATTATATAGTGATAGAGAGATAGTTAAGGTGTAGTTATGAGAGGGGTGCAGGGGTCAGTATAGGGCCTCAGGCTCCTGTGGTACTGTGCTCACACAGGTTATGGATACCTATATTCCAGGGAGGAATAGGGTAAATGTGTACAGAAATGTGTATATGTGTAAGTATGAGATATGGGTAGGTACTATGTGTGTAGGTATGGGGTTTGATTAGGCAGTATGTGTGCAGGTATGGGTAGGTAGTATGAGTGTGGATATGGGGTATGGGTAGATAGTATGAGTGTGAATATGGGGTATTGGTAAATAATATGTGTGTGGGCATGGGGTATGGGTAGGTAATATGTGTGTAGGTATGGGGTATGTGTAGTCTGTATGTGTGTGGGTATTGGGTATGGGTAAATAGTATGTGTGTAGTCATGGGGTATGGGTAGGTAGTATGTGTGTGGGTATGGGCTACGTGTAGGTAGTATGTGTGTATGGATACGTAGTATGTGTGTAGGTATGGGTATGTAGCATGTGTGTGAGTATGGGATATGGTAGGTAGTATGTGTGTAGGTATGGGGTAAGGGTAGTTAGCATGTGTGTTCATGTGGGGTATGGGTAGGTAGTATGTGTGTAGGTATGGGTAGGTAGTATGTGTGTGAGTATCGGGTATGGCTAGGTAGTATGTGTGTGGGTATCGGGTATGGGTAGGTAGTATGTGTGTGGGTGTCGGGTATGAGTAGGTAGTATGTGTGTAGGTATGGTGTACGGGTAGGTAGTATGTCTGTGTAGGTATGGTGTGAATTTAGGTAGTATGTGTGTAGGTATGGGGTATGTGTATGTAGTATGTGTGTTTTGGTATGGGGTACGGGTAGGTATTATGTGTGTATGTATGGGGTATGGGTAGGTAGTGTGTGTTTGTAGGTATGGGTAGGTAGTATGTGTATACGTATGAGGTATGGGTAGGTAGTCTGTGTGTAGGTATGGGGTAACTTTCAACTTTCTGGTTTAAAAGCCCACATTTGTGCTTGTTTCCCACCTTTCCTGTAACTAGTCTAGTCCAGGTACATATTTGCTGTATCTAGGACTTTTTGTAAGCTTCTGAACCCTCCCCCCAAGCCTTTCTGTGTTGGAGGGAAGCCTTTTAGCTATTAGTGGAAGTGGTAAGCACTAGGTAACCTATCTACCACAAGAGGAGTGGTTTCTGGCCCAGAAATTGTAGCCTATTGTCCATTTGGGCAGTTGTTTTCCATCTCTTTCAACTTTCTGTTTTAAAAGTCCACATCTGCGCTTATTTCCCACCTTTCCTGTAACTAGTCTAGTCCAGATACAGATTTGCTGTATCCAGGACTGTTTGTAAGCTTCTGAGCCCCCCAAGCCTTTCTGTGTTGGAGGGAAGCCTTCTAGCTTGTCAGCGGGAGTGGTAAGCACTAGGTAGCCTATCTACCACAAGAGGAGTGGTTTCTGGCCCAGAAATTTTAGTTTGTTGGCTGTTTGGGCAGTTTATCCATCTCTTTCAACTTTCTGGTTTAAAAGCCTGCATTTGGGCCTGTTTCCCGCCTTTCCTGTAACTAGTCTAGTCCAGATACAGATTTACTGTATCCAGGACTGTTTGTAAGCTTCTGAGTGGTGCCAAAGGTTGCTCTTCAATTTTTTTCCTTAGATTTGCTAGTCCTCTCCTCTCCTACACTTTTACAGGCTTATTAGTTTAGCACTTTACCAGACCTCCCCAAGTGATGTTGACATCCTACAGAAAGGCCTCAATGAGACCAATGACTGGTGTCAGAACCATGGCCTTAAGCTCAATGCCACAAAATGTGTTGTCATCCCCCTTGGGAAAAACCTGGTTCCCTTGAATTACCACATCAATGGTAGTCCGCTGAACACAGAAGGTGTTATAAGAGATCTGGGAACACAGGTTGACAGCAACCTCTCTTTTGACCACCGCATTGCCACTGTGGTCAGAAAGTCCTTCTAAGTGGCACATCTCATTACTAGGGGTTTTGCATCCACTAAGAAAGAGGTCATTGTCTTTCTCTACTCTTCCCTCATTAGGCCAATCGAGTACAATGCCCTATTTGGCATGTACCTCACTAGACTCCTGCAACAACTGGAGAGGCCACAAAAGTAACTCACAAAGAGGATCATAGGCCTTAAACACTTGTCCTATATGGATAGACTAAAATAACTCCAAATATTCTCTGTCTCACATCGCCTACTTAGAGGCGATCTCCGCTTGACTTACAAATCCATATCTGACCCAGCTCTGTTAGAAATGCTGCATCTAAAGAAATCCCAATCCTTCTGCACCACACGGTCCAGAGACCTCAACCTCATTACCACAATCAACAGAACATGCTGGAGGGACCGGTTCATAACCCATAGACTTCGATACATGTCAAGCAGAGCATCTCACTAGCCCTCTTCAAGAGAAATCTTGATGAGTAGACAGGAAATAGAAAATTCACCCCGGGGATCACTTCATTGGCTCTACTCAACAGAGGCATTGGGAACTAAGGTCTGGTGGCATGATGCCAGGGTAATCCTATGAGCTAGGTTTGTAAAGGCTCCAGGGCCATTAGCCTAGTACACACCTATGAATCTATGAACCTATGTGTGTAGGCATGGGGTATGGGTAGGTAGTATGTGTGTAGGCATGGGGAATGGGTAGGTAGTGTGTGTGTGTGTGTGTGTGTGTGTGTGTGTGTGTGTGTAGGTATGGGTAGGTAATGTGTGTAGGTATGGGGTAGAGGTAGGTAGTGTGTTTGTATAGTTATGGGGTATGGGTAGGTAATATGTGTATAGGTACGGGGTATGGGTAAGTAGTGTGTGTAGGTATGGAGTATGGGTAGGTAGTGTGTGTATGGGGTATGGGTAGGTAGTCTGTGTGATTTGGTATGGGTAGGTAGTATGCATGTATATATGAGGTATGGGTAGGTATTGTGTGTGTAGTATGGGGTACGGGTAGGTAGTGTGTGTGTATGTATGGGGTATGGGAAAGTAGCATGTGTGTAGGTATGGGTTGCAGGTAGGTAGTATGTGTGTATGCATGGGTAGGGGTAGGTAGTGTGTGTGTGAAGATATGGTGTATGGGTACGTAGTATGTGTGTATGTATGGGGTAGGGGTAGGTAGTGTGTGTGTGTGTGTGTGGTTTGGCTAGGTAGTGTGTGTGTGTGGGTTTGGCTAGGTAGTGTGTGTGTGTGTGTGTGTGTGTGTGTGTGTGTGTGTGTGTGTGTGTGTGTGTGTGTGTGTGTGTGTGTGTGTGTGTGTAGGTATGAGGTATGGGTAGGTAGTATGGTTGTGGGTATGGAGTATTGGTAGGTAGTCTGTATGCAAGTATGGGGTATGGGTAGGTAGTCTGTGTGTATGTATGGGGTATGGGTAGGTATTGTGTGCAGGTATGGGGTAAGGGTAGGTAGTCTGTGTGTAGGTATGGGTAGGTAGTATATGTGTAGCTTTAATAGGTAGTCTGTGTGTATGTATGGGGTATGGGTAGGTAGTATGTGTGTAGGTATGGGTAGGTATTGTGTGTGTGTAGGTATGGGTAGGTAGTGTGTGTGTGTGTGTGTGTGTGTGTGTGTGTGTGTGTGTGTGTGTGTGTGTGTGTGTGTAGGTATGAGGTATGGGTAGGTAGTATGGTTGTGGGTATGGAGTATTGGTAGGTAGTCTGTATGTAAGTATGGGGTATGGGTAGGTAGTCTGTGTGCATGTATGGGGTATGTGTAGATAGTGTGCATTTAGGTATGGGTAGGTAGTATGTGTGTAGGTATGGGGTATGATTAGGTAGTATATGTGTAGGTTTGGGGTATGGCTAGGTAGTATGTGTGTGTGTGTGTGTGTGTGTGTGTGTGTGTGTGTGTGTGTGTGTGTGTGTGTGTGTGTGTGTGTGTGTGTAGGTATTAATATAGTCTAGAATATGGAGGCTTTGGCTGTCAGGTAATTGCTGTGGGGATTAATTTGAGGGTTGAGGGACAATAAATGGTATGAGCAGGAGATTTTCAGTGTAAGTCACGGTTATAGGCATTCCTTGTGTGAAGTAACTGTAGTTCAAGTGTTATGATCTACAGAATGTGGAGTATGAGGGAGGAAAGAAGTATGACCTTTAGGTGTGTTTACTGGGGAGATACAAATGGTTGCATTCTCTCGGTATAATAGTGCATTCTGGGGAACTGAGGTTGAAAGGAAGTGGAGATAAATGGGATGACACGAGAGGGACTGAGCTAACTTCTGACTGGGTGTGAGGAGACTGGATAAGTAAAATATGGATGGAATGTAGCAGAGAAGGGTAGAAGGTGAGAAGACAGGGAGGGGTTAATGGCCAGGAACAGCAGAGGAGAATGTCATTTCCTATGTTGGCTAAAAATGGGGATCAAAAGATTGCACTTTGGTTGTGAGGCTGATAAGAATGTTCTTGAAGATGTCATTGCCTGCTTTTCTCAGTATATCTGTTCTCCTTCATCTTCTCTACAATTGGAGCTACTTTGGCTTCTGCTCCTATTCCTTGTTTCTTCATCTGCCCCACAGTGGGCATCCTACTGCCCATCTCAGGCACTTCATCTCCATCACCTCTAGGTTCTTCAACTGCTCTGACTTTACTGCCCAGGTTTCTGTACCTTAGAGTAGTACTGGTCTCACCACTGTTTTGTGCAACCTACTTTTCAGCTTCTTTAGCATTCTTCTGTCACACACTACCCTTGACACACTGTGCCAGTTGGCTGCAGCCCCTCTGATTCTAGCTTCGACCTTCTCATATGTTGACTTCATTTCTTCTCAACCACCCCTCCCTCATACCTGAAACTGTTAGCCTGCTCCAATAGTTTACCCTTTATCTTAGTTTTCAGCTTCTGGTTTCTTCATCTGCTGCCATGACAACTGTCGTGTCTATACTAAGTTTCATTTCATATGCCTTCAGTTTTGCACTCCATTCCCCTATCCTTTGCTGAACTTCTTGCTCAGTCTGCCTGTAATGCCACATCATCTGCATACAGCACTTTTATTGATCTGTCCCCTCCAACCTGTTTATTAATGTAGTCCACCAGCACTATGAACAGCAGTGGGCTCACAGCTGAACTCTGATACAAACCCACTCCCACTGGGAACCCCTCTCTGCCATTGGGTCCTTCTGCATAACCTGCAGTAATTCTACCAATGCTTCTGGGATTTTGAACCATCACAGAAATGCCCAAATTCAACTTTCTTGGGAACTCATTGTATGCTTTCTGTAGGCCTAGGGGTGCCTAGTTGGCAAGCATCAGTTTTGTTGTATTGCATCCTGGTCTGAATCCAAAGTTCTCATTTTGCATTTTACTTGTTTACACTCTGCATATTCATTTGTCTGCCTCCAGCACTTTCGTGCAATGTGACAGCAGTTTGATACCTCTGTACTGCCCTCAGTTGTGGATGACTCCTTTGTTCTTGAACACTGGCAAGAAAATGCTTATTCTCCAGTCATCTGGGATTTGCCTTCTGTCCATACCAAGGTGAGTACCCTCAGAACCCATTTCTCCCCTAGCTCACCTATCATTTTTATCATGATAACTAGTTACATGATTTTTTCTTGCCACTTGCTTGGTCCATGCATATGGGTAAGAAATCACTGAGGGTTATTTAAATTCAAGAAAACATGATATATTTCATATATAGAAACCAAAGGTAGTTGTGGAATCTTCCAAAACATGTTACTTTGCTGACAAAATGGGAAAGGCACATGACTTTTCATGCACAAACCAAGTAGGTGAATTTTGACATTATGGATGATTAAATTAAGTATCTTGGATTAGAGATATATAGTCTCCCACACACACATGCACATTGCAAGGAAGTTGCTTTCAGCATAAAATACTAATTTCTAACAAATGTTAATCTGCATTTTTCTGCCTATAATTTTGTGTAATCATGGTGGAATGTTTGCTATTTTTTAGAAGGTGTGGGCTGGAATCTGAAAGTCACTGAATAATATGCTCTGTTGGAGTAGTGAGCCAACACCCTAAATACAACTATGTTAATGTCATTTTACTAATGGTATGGGTACCTGCTGGTGTCATGTTACTAATGGTATGGGTGCCTGCTGGTGTCATGTTACTAATGGTATGGGTGCCTGCTGGTGTCATGTTACTAATGGTATGGGTGCCTGCTGGTGTCATGTTACTAATGGTATGGGTGCCTGCTGGTGTCATGTTACTAATGGTATGGGTGCCTGCTGGTGTCATGTTACTAATGGTATGGGTGCCTGCTGGAGTTGTTCTGAGAGAGGAGGGAAATGATGAGGCTTATTCCACAGGATTGCACAGGCATACGCTCAGGGCACCCTTTCTGTAGCAGGATTCCAAGAGGGAACAGGGATCATGTGGTGGTGCTTGTCTACAAGGGGTGTAGACCAAATGACATCATCTAAAAGCATGACTTAATTACAAAGTTCTGTTGAACCCATTGGATACATACCAGCATGCACAAGGAATGAATGGGTTTAAAAAGAAAATCCCATCCTCCTCTAAGATGACAGCAACAATCCCAATCCATGTGCCCCTGACCCTCAGGGATTGAATGACCTGCAAGACCCTCAGCCATAGGGAGCAAATGGGTCAACAGACAAGTATATATATATATATATATATATATATATATATATGTATATATATATATATATATATATATATATATATATATCTAGAGAGAGAGAGAGAGTATATGTGTATACATGTGTGTATGTGGGAACAATGACACTGGGCCAGTTACTAAATATATGTGTATACATGTGTGTATGTGGGAACAATGACACTGGGTGTGTTCCTAAATATATGTGTATACATGTGTGTACGTGGAAACAATGACATATATATATATATATATATATATATGTGTATACATGTATATATATATATATATATATATATATATATATATATCCTAAATATATGTGTATACATGTGTGTACGTGGGAACAATGACACTGGGTGTGTTACTAAATATATGTGTATACATGTGTGTATGTGGGAACAATGACACTGGGTGTGTTCCTAAATATATGTGTATACATGTGTGTACATGGGAACAATGACACTGGGCGTGTTACTAAATATATGTGTATACATGTGTGTACGTAACAATGACACTGGGCGTGTTACTAAATATATGTGTATACATGTGTGTATGTGGGAACAATGACACTGGGAGTGTTACTAAATATATGTGTATACATGTGTGTACGTGGGAACAATGACACTGGTCGACTGATGGTTAAGTTGACAGCTTTTCTGCCTGTTTAGTTTGGTCAACAGAAAAGCTGTTGATTTTTCTGTGAAATTGCTATAACACCAAAGCTGGACGATATGTCCTTTCTCTTATATTGTACAATGTAGAAGTTAAGAAATGGGGTGATGGGGTGCAGAGGGACTTGCTCCACCTGCAAAAGACATTGTTTTTTATTTGTATGCACTGAGATTATGTCTCAGGGCATAGTGTGTTGTCATTTTTCATTATATATTTTTGTCAATATTTTCAATCATTCATTTTAATAGAAATGTATAGACATCACACTTGCTATTGTACTTGGTAAAATGCAGAAGAAAGTACAATTGTAAAATCTTACCATAATGGAAGATGTCCTTTCCTTTACCACTGCAGTATTCATAGCTTGTGGGATTTCCTGCCATGGAAGCTAGTCATCTGGACAGTCTACTAAAGCCTATGTTGTTTTAAGCACAGGGCATAAAGGTGATGCTCAGGCATACCATCCTCAGAACTTATTGCCCCAGTTGGAACAGCAGTCCAAGGAAAATTTAAGAGAACCTGTACATCCAGAAAGGAAAAAAGACTAAGGGGTTGGAGGGAGTGAATACTGCAGCAGTGAAAGCAAGGACTACCATTATGGTAAGATTTTACCCAAACTGTACTATGTCCTTACATTCACCGCTGCAGTATTCATCATGTATGGGAGAGGTCAAAGGTCAAGAAGGAACTTGGGAAGAGGAAAGAGCAGTAGAGCCCTCTAAGGAGCCATGAAGAATGACATTGGCAAAACCAGCTCTGGGTAGCTGCTTCAAGAACAGAATTAGTGCCTGGACCCTTGAGAAAAGTACCAGAAGAAGCCACAGCTCTAGTAGAATGAGCCTTTACAGAAGAAGGAAGGCTCTCGCCATGAAAAGTGTAACAAAAAGAAATAGCCTTTGAGATCCAAGTAGAAATAATTTGCTTGGAAGCAGCCAATCATAAAGTCCAAGGATGAAAGGAACCAAAAAACTGATCAGATTTTCTGATAGCTTTATTCTTATCCAAATAAAATCTGAGCTGTCTATGGATATCTAAAGTATGCAGCACCCTCTCACTGTCAAATTACGGAGAGGGGAAAAAAGTAGGCAATTAATAGACTGATTAAGTGACAACTCATTAACTACCTACGGCATAAAAGAAGGATTAGTAAACAAGGACACTCTGTCCTCATGGAATATCAAAAAAGGGGACAGGATATAAGAGCTTGTAACTCAGTCACCCATCTGCCAGAAGTAAGAGCTAACAAAAGAACTGTCATCCAAGAGCAATGTTGCAATGTTGCAAGAAAGCTGAAACAGCAGGCTCAAAAGGATTTCTCCTGTACAAAATTAAGATCCCAGGGAGGAGGGACAGGCTTTCTAGGAGGTCTAATATTAAGGACACCTTTAAGAAATTGCTTAGCCTTGAATATAGAAGCTAACTGGGGAGTGAAAGGCAGACAAGCAGAAAGAGCTGATAAGTGGGCCTTAATAGAAGAATAGGCCAGACCAGCATTGAGCAACTCACACAAATAAGAGAGAACCCAAGGAACATCTACAGTAAGTGGGTCCAGGTTATGAGAGAGACACCAAATAGAAAACCTCTTCCATTTAGATATATAGAATTTCCTAGTAGTAGGTTTCCTGGCCTCCTGCTGGAGCTGCAGCATGTCCTCAGAAAAAAAGGTGTCTATGAGGGATTAAAACCCTGTCACCCACAGTGACAGCTGTAGCGTAGAGAGGTGGGGATGGATGAAACAGCTTTTGTCTTCTGTGAGTAGATCCACCCTGTGAGGTAACTTGTGATGACTACCCTTGGCTAGATGCAGAGGTAGAGGGACCCAGTGCTGTCATGGCAAAAAATGAGTCATCAACAAGATTTTGGCAGCATCTTGTTTAATCTTGAACAGGACTATTGAAATGAGAGGTAAGGGATGGAATGCATGAAGAAACATCCCCTTCCAAGAAAATGAGAGGGCATCCACCTTCCACACCAGAGGACCTGGAACTGTTAGCACAAAACAGAGGAAGCTGTCTGTTCAGAGGGGAGGCTAAGAGATCTATTTGGGGAGTATCCCACTGGTGAACAATGTCCAGAAACACACCCCTGTGACGCATCCATTCATGGGATTGAGTGAAGGACCTGCTCAGAGTGCTTGCCACAATGTTCTGATCTGAAGGAATATAAACTGCCTGAACAGTCACTTGATACTTGACAGCCAGATCCTAAACCAGAAGTGCCAACTGGCAAATAAGGTAAGATCTCATTCCCCATTGTTTGTTGATATACCACATGACTGTGGTATTGTCTCTGAACACCTTTAGAGGCCCTGGAGAGAAAAGAGGATGAAAGACCTGAAGAGCTAGCAGAAGGGCTCTCATCTCTTTGATGTTGACGTGCTCCTTCTGCTGAGGAAGCGACCACAATCCCTGAACCCTCAGGGAGCCAAACGCTCCCCATCCCACATCTGAAGCATCTGTGCACAGATCCTGAGAGGAAAAAGGAGGATGAAAAGGGAGTCCTGGATTCAGAGACAACTGCTGAATCCACCACAGAGGTTCCTTCTTGTGACAAGTTAGAAGAGGAACTGTAAAGTCTAGAGGATGTGCATGTTGAAGCCACACCGACTTCAGAAACTACTGGAACATCCTCATGTGGAGTTTGGCCAAAGGAAGCATTGGAATGGTGGAAGACATAAACCCCAGAGCTCTCAGAAGCTCCCTGGCTGTAATGATGGCCAGGGGTAGAAGAGTTTGAAAGAAAGAAGTAAGAGTTAAGGCCTTTGGCGGAGGCAGGGATGCCGAATCCTGCAACCCAGAAATACATGATCCTGAGAAATAGTCAGGGAAGACTTTTTGAAGTTTAGTGTGAACCCCAAGTTCTGAAGAAGAGAAATGGCAAAGGAAAAAGTACTTCTGGAGTGGATGCCTGAATTAGCAAGTCATCAAAGTAAGGAGATATTTGGATCCCTTGAAGCCTGCACCAAAGGGCAAAGCACAGAACTGAAAATGCCAGGAAGCAACAGAGAAATGCAAAAATGTCCTGAAAAGAGGATGGATCCGAATATGGAGATAAGGATCCTTGAGATCCAGAGATACCAGAAAGGCCTGAGAGAGAAAGAGAGGAACCAGGGTCAGAAGGGACAACATCTGAAAGGAAGGCACCTTCAGAAAAGTGTTTAGATGAGACAGGTCTAGAATCTGTTTATGAGTACACTCTTTTCTGGGCACTAGAAGCATTCTTGAATAAAACCCCTTCCCCCTTTGGGACACAGGCACCTCTTGAATAGTACCATGAGACAAGAGATCTCGAAGAACCTATGAGAAAAAAAGTAAGTTGTTCCTGTGAAGGCTGAAGAATGCCCATAAAAGGAGGGCAGGAAATCCACACCATGAAGTACCCCTGATGAATGATTGACAGAACCCAGGAATCCTGGGTGATTCAAAGTCAAATAGGAAGAGAAAGAGAAATGCAAAGAGAAAGAGGAATGTGTCTGGGAACAGGCAAATAGTCAGACAGCACCTTATTTGTCAGGAAAGGAAGGCTTCTGAATTCCTGTAGTCTGAGTGGCTTTAGTAGAAGGAGCCTGTTTACCACCCTTTTTACCTTCAGCAGGAGGGGGACAGTGCCTGTGAACAAAGGCTGGCTTAGAAGGCAAGTTTCACTGAAATTTAGGCACAGGAGAAACAAGCACATGTTTAAGCTCCTGTAAGGTCTTCCCTTTGTCCTGAAGAGACTTAAACAAACCAGCATCTGCTTCCCCAAACAAAAAGGTTATTATCCAGAGGAGCATCCATCAACTTAGCTTTAATATCATCAGGCAAAGGTTGAAGCCAAGGCCACGAATACCTCCTCAGTAGTGAGCCAAAAGCAGCAGCCCTAGAAGAGGCATCTGCTGCATCATAACTATTTATTTATTTATTTACATTTATTTACCAGGAAATTCCGACTGGACACAGGTCCTTTTTCAGTGGAGGCCCAAAGAAAGACATGGTAGATGGGAAAACAATAACAATAAGGGTATGTATACAGAAGAAGTGATCAAACATGGAGTAATACAGGCGCAGAATCAGTACAACTGAGTAATAAGCTCTAATGACAGATTAATAAGAAGTAAAACACAGAGCTAGAATCAGTACAACTGAGTAATAAGCTCTAATGACAGATTAATACGAAGTAGAACACAGAGCTACAAATGTTCTAAAACAATAACTAGATAACAACAATAATAGACTAAATGATAAATAAATCCAGGAAGGATTAACAAGCAGTGAGTAATTTTCAGTTCAGTTTTATAGTGATACAGAGGATACTCTAAATCTGGGAAAAGGAGAGAAGGGGGTATTAGTCAGGGTTTGGACAAGGACAAAGCCAGTGAGAAATTAGGTGAGATTTAAGTGCAGTCTTGAAAAGACTGCAGGAAGGAAGGGCAGTCATGGCAATGGGAAGGTTTATCCAGAGCTTGGATATAGCGCAGGAAAAAAGTGCTTCACCTGCTGAGTTTTTGGCTTTGGTGACCTGGAGTAGATTTTTGTTGCAGGAGCAAAGTGGTCTAGAAGACTGGTAGGGTTTGAGAATTGTACGAAGCGATAGGATACGGAGAGGGTGGTTTACTAGTTTATGAGCAAGGGTGAGTTGAGTTTGGTGTAGGAGTTGTGTGAGTTCAAGCCAGTCAAAGTTTCTAAGGGAAACACAGTGGTGACTGTGGTAGGAGGCACCAGTGGCAAATTTTGTGATTTTATTGTAGCAGCTTGGAGTTTGTGTAGGTCTGACTGTCTAAGATTGGTAAGTATGGGTGATGCATAGAGTAGGGTGGAGATTAGCTGGGAATTGGTGATAGAGATTCTTGCTGGTTTGGTGAGGCATTGGTGGCTTCTATATAAGGCACCCATTTTTTGTGAACTTTTTTTATTGTTAGTGATATGTGGGTGTCAAATTTGAGATTATGGAATGGCAAACCACTTGAGAGGAAGTCCCTAGCAAGGAAAGAGAAGATCAGAAAAAAGGTGACAAGCCTGAGAAAGAAGAGCCAAGACATACCTAGAGATATGGGTCTGATAATTAATAACCCTAAAAGCTAGAGTAGCCAAAATATAAACCTTCTGACCCAGCCTATCTATGGTTCCACTGTCCTTGCCAGAAGGCAGTAATTTGGACAAAGGAAGTAATCGAGATGGCTTATTACAGGCTACAGACACCACAGAGGGGGTCAGCAGCAGGACATTTGAACAGAATGGAATAGTCTTCAGGCACCCTATAAAATCTATCAGACTTCATGGGAGCAGGGAGTAAAGAATCAGGCACTTTAGAGGCACTGGAAAAAAAAACATCCAGTCAAGCAATACGAGGAATAGCCACAGGTTCAGGAGATTCCATCTGCAGTAACTCATAGTACCTCTTATGGATATCAGAAACCTGGGCACAATCCCACTTAAAAATTCCATCATCCTAGAGCTTGTGTCCCCAAAGGAAATTTCCTCAGAAGGAGTATCTGGACTACTAGATTTCTCCTCGTCTGACCCGTAGTCTAAAGGAGAAGGAATCTGGGTAGAATAAGTAAGGAATTCTTTATCACAATCCAACTCTTCCTCAGAGGAATTTAATTCCACGGGCCTTTTAGGTGCTGAAGGAGGAGCAGGAACTGAAACCCCATTTAGGAGGCCCTAATGACAGTAAAGCATTAAATAACCCCTGAGTAAAGGCCTGACACTCACTTTGTGGATCCCTAGAAGCAGAAAATACATGTTTAGTTTTCTGTTTCTTTTTAAGGGAATATCCATCTTAGAAAACTGAGAAGGCTCTGACTCATGACAGCATTCCACAACTGTAGTAAGAACTTCTTCCCTAAAAAAGAAACTGCTGAACCCCTCCTAGACCCCTCGGAAACAATCAACCATTGTTTCCCAGCACATCTGAAACAGATGCCCGTAAAGCTTCGTCGGACATTCTGCCCACCAGATCCTTGCTGGCCTCCAACACAGATGCAGCAGAGAAATCTGGTAACACAGCCAGGTGAGTCTCTGGGTTTGTACAACCGTGGGAGAAACACCTGGCAGAGGCTGGACAGCAGAAGATTCTGCTGTTACATTTTTCATCTTCTTCCCTGATGGCTGATCCTTGGGGCAGGAAGCTCCATCCATAGAATCTTTAGCAAGAAGTTTAAGACACTGGTTCTCAAGTTACACATAGAGGAGCTTGTGTCCAAAAGGAAATTTCCAGAAGGAGGAACTGGACTAGATTTCTCCTCATCTGACCAGTAGTCTAAAAGGAGAGGAATCTGGTAGAATAAAGTAAAATTCTTTATCAATCAATCCCCTTCCTCAGAGAGGAACAATTCCACGGGCCTTTTACAATGAAAGAGAAGAAGGCCTACTAGGAAGGGTTTTCAGGATGAACACCTGACAAATTGAAAAAGATGTATGGTTGTGAGAAGCTCCTAGGCTACAAAGGCACTTACCGTGATGGTCTTTATGGGGAGTCTGTCCCTGATACTGGCATTTACCCTTCGTTGATGACATTAAATCCCCAAGTAGCACAAAAAATTCAAGAAAAAGAACAAAAATCCCAACTGGGTCCTTATCTGCAAAAGTGAGCAAACTGGAGTAATCACCAGAATACAGACATACAGAAAAAATGGCATAAAACAGACACAGGCAAACAGACCAATGGTTAAAAACATCATTCAGACTGTCAGCAAACAAGTTCTGAGGATGGTACGCCTGAATGTCATCTTATGCTGTACGTTACATGAAGAGTGTTTAGGTGATGTTCAGTGCACCTTACAGCAACAGTAGGCTTTGGTAGACTGGCTGGACAATGGGCTTCCATGGCAGGAACCCCATAAATTATGACTACTGCAGGGGTGAATGTAAGGACTAAATGTACAAAGCATATTCAGTGATCTACAATACATATAGAGTCGGTGATATATTAGATAACAATTATAAATAAGGTGCAGAAGATTGGTACATGAGATCAGGAACACTGGCATGGAAAAAAACACTTGGGTCAGTATCCAAAAGGTTTTAAGCATAAAAACAAGAAAATGAGCAGAAGTGAAGCAAGTGTGCATTGCGAGGAAAAAAACAAGAGGCAGGCTAAAGATATCTGGGAGACGAACTTAAACTTTAGAATGATTCTTACAATAAAAAAACTGCAATGGTAGGATTTATACAATATCAAGAGACTGAATTAGGGAGGGAACAAAGTGATGACATGGTGGAAGTAAGACAGTGAAGGAGTGAGATGATCTCAGATAAGAAGAACAACGTTTCCAAGGAAACCAGGAGAATGTGGGATTGCCAGAGCTTAGGGGCAAGAACAGAGAAGCTGTGGTCTGCGGAATGAGATTTCGTGGATGGAGTTATGAGAGTAGGGTGATTAGTGGATTAGCTTCTAGGGCTGTAATGTAGGTTGAATGTAGTTAGTCCCATAGTGGGAAGGGTGTGTCTTGGTGTAGGAATTTGAAGAGAAGGGAGCCAAGAAGGAGGTTGTCGCTTTTATGAATGGGAAGCTAAACTGCCTTTTTCAAGGTGTTTGCACTGATGTTCATGCCAAGAAGAGCTGGTGATGAAACAGTATATTTAGCAATTGCAAGGTAGTAGGTTTTTTTTTTTTTGTAAGACAATGGCGAATAGGTGTTGGTCATATTCCAGTTGTGCAAGCAGGGCACCTTTGCCTAATGTTGCTGTAGCAAGGCTGTGAAGAAATTAGATATCTTTTGGGTCCACAATAGACATTAAATTTAAACATGCAGTTGCCCATTTTATTGAAATTCTAATGATCAAGAACAGAAAGGCAGCCTCAGAAACAGAACAAGTGTGATGCAAAAGGTGAAGCTGCCTGAGCGCAGTGTTAGGGGGAGCGACAAGGACAGAACAGCATTTCTTGCATTCTTTCTGTACTGACATTTCTTCAATTGGCTTGATACAATAAAGTGTTGTTTTTTTTTATGAATGGAAGAGCTGGGGAGAGCCTATACTTGTCTGTAGTAAACCAATTGCTATAAATGCAGCACTCGGCTAGCTACAGTGCTTTTTTTTTCTTTTTTTAATGGAAGAGCTGGGAGATGAAGTGTAGCTAACTGTTGTAAGCCAATTACTACAAATGTAGCAATCAGTTTGCTACAGTAAAGTATTTTTTTTCTTTTAATGGAAGAGCTGGTGGTGGGTGTATTTAACAGTAGCAAGCTGATTGCTACAAATGTAGTAATCAGATTGCTACAATAAACTATTTTTAATGAATGGAAGAGCTGAGGGAGCATTATCTAACTGTAGTAAGCCCACTGCTACAAATGTAGCAATGGGTTGGCTACGTGAACTTCTTGTTTTTTCTTTGTTTTTAGTGAAAGAGTTGGAGGGTGGGGGTGGTTATGTATCTAACTGTAGTATGCTGATTGCTACAAATGTAGCAATGAACTTGTTACAGTAAAGTGTTTTTCATTTTAATAGGATAGTTGGGGGCTAAGCACATCTAACTGTAGGAAGCTGATTGCAATAAATGTAGCAATCGGCTTGCTACAGTAAAATATTTTTTTAACTTTTTAATGGAAGCTGGGAGGGGGTGAGTGTGTCTAAATGCCATAAACTGATTGCTACAATTGTAGCAATCGACTTGCTTCAGAAAAGGAAGTTTTTTCTTATGAATAGAAGAGCTGTGTGTGTGTGTGTGTGTGTGTGTGTGTGTGTGTGTGTGTGTGTGTAATGTATCTGATGTCAGTAGGGGCATAGATCTGAGTATAACAAGCTCATCACTATAAAAGTAGCAATTGGATTAATAAAGTAAACTCATTTTTTTGCCCTTCACACTTGAATAGCTGAGCTGTACATTTGATTTATTGTTATGTCTTGTGGGCTGTGATGGTTTATTGTTTTGTTTTATGGGCTGTGTTTGTGAGGCACTGGTGTGTTGTCTGCTGAGTGTGATGTGTTTGGCATTGTGTGTGGCGTGTTTGTGAGTGTGCTTTGGAGGTATCTGTTGTTTAGGTAAGTTTTTATTGAAGGCCTCTGCATAGGTGTGTGTGTGTTGTGCTTGGCCATGTGGTGTGGTGTTTGTGCTGGCAGTCTCCTCTTTGTCAGATGTACTGACTGTGGTGCAAGAGAGCATGGATTCCAGGTTACTGATGTACATGCATTTCTTGCAAGTTGAAGAATTGTGTGCTAGGAGAAGAGGATTGTCAGTAAACATGCAGCAATTACTACACTGTCTTAGTATGCCCATGTCAACCAGGCTGACAGGAGAAACTGATAGGAATTGTCTATACATAATGTTCTGAATGCTTGGGCGGACTTATGGAGAGAAAGTTTTGATAGGGGTTTGTCCACAAGAGTGTAGACCACAAGAACCTTGTTAAATGTAAAGTAACTAGCCTGAAGCACAAGTGCTAAAATCAAAACTACAATGCTAGAATAACATATAAATTTAATCAGGCTACTAGCAAGCATTAATAAATGCGGCAGAATAAAAGCACTTGAACACTTAAGAGCATGCAGCAAAAATAAGGTAATAAAGAAGGAAGAACACAATTACAGTAAAAGTAGTTGAAAAGTGTAATTTTTTTGTTTTATGTTTTTTTAAGTGGAGATGGAGGAAACAGAAGATAGTAAAAGATTAAGGAGCTAAGGGGGTTAGGCCTTCCCAAATGCTTTCTCAGTACACTGAGCTGATGAGATGGGACTGGGAAGAGTGTCCAAAATCAAATTTATAGCAGTGGTTGGCAATTCCAAAGCCACCAAGTTTAAAACCACAACAATACTTGGGTGTGAGGGAGGAAAAACAAAACAGTGCAGACAAAAAAAGGACATACACAGCAAAGCAAATATATAAATGTTGTACAGAACAAATCAAGTGCAAAAAAGTATACTTATCAGTTTATATATCAGATGGTTATAGAATTCAACACAGCCAGGAAATTAGCTCTGCTGTATCAGCTATGCACAAATTCAGGGAATAGTTGGATAGTTGGCCAAGAATCATTGGGACCTTTCTAGATGAGTTATATACTTGGATTTGTGCATACCAAAGGGAGCACTGTATTTGAAGATTACTGTGGAAAGATGACTTATTTGGATCCTGAGGGTATTCCTTTGGAAATTAACTGGACTGCATGGAAGGATTTCCTGACTATGTTGGCAACATGATAATCAAATGAGAGGAAATTGTCTACTTAAGTATCTACATCTCTTATAACCGGATCTGTTTGAAGAGGAATACCATTTAGAACACATGAGGTGGGAACGTTTGCATTTCACTTGGAAGCTTTTAAAATAATAATGGCTCGAGACAGTCTGTATATTCAGTATTACAGTGATTAGATGTAACAGTGATAGGATAGTATAGCTGATGTATCTCTCTCTCTCTCTCTATTTATATATATATATATATATGTATATATACACATATATATATATTGTCCTGAAGAAAATTAGTGTCGTCATATGGATTATGAGTAATGGGACAAGATGTGATATGGGCTAAAGAGAGAAGGATTAGTCTACGTTATAAGAGATTATCATTATTGTTGTTCAGAGATGTTGAGGTAAAGATTAGGTGTAGGAAGGGCATCTGTGGGGGGGAATACATATATAGAGAAGGGTAAGTATAGGAGTATTGTCAACTGATGGAGAGATAATAATGAGATAATGAGAGGGCAGTTGTAGAAGGGGCAGTGGGTAAGTAATAATGTAAGTAAGGGAAGAATGGGAAGGAGGTAACAGAATGGTGGACAGCAGAGAACAAGTGCAGGCAGTAGCAATTTAGGGTAATGTCAATTAGGTTTTGTGGCCTGAAGGCTGTTGAGACAAGTATACACAAATACTCAATAATTAATGATGTAATCTTATGTCGGCGAGGTCAGGGGAAAACGTAATGAGAGCTGTATACAGGAATAGCAAATGGATGAAGCTGAGGAGGAGAAGATGAAGAAGGGGATGGTATAATGGTTAAGGTGTTTACCACACATACACAAGGTACAGGGTTTGGTTCCCACCTTTGAAAGGGAAATTGGCTAGACTTAAAATGGCCCACATGGCCCACACCTATTAACGTATAAAGTATGTGGCATGAAGTGGGAGAGGTGCGCTAAGAAAAAGGGGGTGTGGTTAATGATGTATGTTGACTAAGGTGGATTAGATTGGGTTAGATAACAGGGTAAAATAATCTTTGCAGAATCATGGTCTTGGTCTTTGTAGATACATGGACAGCAGAAGTGATCTGTTGCGTCTGTACTTCTCCCTGGTACAGAAATATGTCAAACAACAAGCCACCCTGGTGGAATGACAAAATCAATTGGCTGTATAATAGGAGGAAGAAAATCATGGCCAAAATAAGGAGGTGCAGCACCCAGCAGGATAAAAGCACCCTCATCAAACTAAACAAACAACTCGGGGGGGGGGACTGAGTTAAGACATTGAGAATAGAAACAGAACTGTGAACTTGCCATAATGTTGGATCAAAGAGCAACCAGGTTTCCTTAAGTGGAAAACATACATCAGGCACATATGCACAGTGACACACGCAGCAAAGAATATGCATTCATTAATGGTATGTACAGTGACTCATGCAGCACAGAATATGCATTTGTTAATGTAATGCACAGTGACACATGCAGCACAGAATATGCATTCATTAATGTTATGCACAGTGACACATACAGCACAGAATATGCATTAATTAATGCTATGCACAGTGACACATGCAGCACAGAATATGCATTCATTAATGTTATGCACAGTGACACATGCAGCACAGAATATGCATTCATTAATGTTATGCACAGTGACACACGCAGCACAAAATATGCATTTGTTAATGTTATGCACAGTGACACATTCAGCAAAGAATATACATTCATTAATGTTATGCACAGTGACACATGCAGCACAGAATATGCATTCATTAATGTTATGCACAGTGACACACGCAGCACAGAATATGCATTCATTAATGTTATGCACAGTGACACATGCAGCACAGAATATGCATTCATTAATGTTATGCACAGTGACACATGCAGCACAGAATATGCATTCATTAATGTTATGCACAGTGATACACTCAGCACAGAATATGCGTCCGTTAATGTTATGCACAGTGACACACACAGCACAGAATATGCATTCATTAATGTTATGTACAGTGACACATGCAGCACAGAATATGCATTTGTTAATGTAATGCACAGTGACACATGCAGCACAGAATATGCATTCGTTAATGTTATGCACAGTGACACATACAGCACAGAATATGCATTCATTAATGTTATTCACAGTGACACACGCAGCACAGAATATGCATTCGTTAATGTTATGCACAGTGACACATGCAGCACAGAATATGCATTAATTAATGCTATGCACAGTGACACATGCAGCACAGAATATGCATTCGTTAATGTTATGCACAGTGACACATGCAGCACAGAATATGCATTCATTAATTTTATACAAAATGACACATGCAGCACAGAATATGCATTTGTTAATGTAATGCACAGTGACATATGCAGCACAGAATATGCATTCATTAATGTTATGCACAGTGACACATGCAGCGCAGAATATGCATTCATTAATTTTATACAAAGTGACACATGCAGCACAGAATATGCATTTGTTAATGAAAGGCACAGTGACATACGCAGCACAGAATATGCATTCATTAATGTTATGCACAGTGAGACATGCAGTACAGAATATGCATTTGTTAATGTTATGCACAGTGATACATGCAGCACAGAATATTAATTCATTAATGTTATACACAGTGACACATGCAGTACAGAATATGCATTTGTTAATGTTATGCACAGTGATACATTCAACACAGAATATTCATTCATTAATGTTATACACAGAGACACATGCATCAAAGAATATGCATTTGTTAATGTTATGCACAGTAACACATACAGCACAGACTATGCATTCGTTAATGTTATGTACAGTGACACATGCAGCACAGAATATGTATTCATTAATGTTATGCACAGTGACGCACGCAGCACAGAATATGCATTCATTAATGTTATGCACAGCGACAGATGCAGCACAGAATATTCATTCATTAATGTTATGTACAGTGACACAAACAGCACAGAATATGCATTTGTTAATGTTATGCACAGTGATACATGCAGCACAGAATATGCAATCATTAATCGTATGCACAGTGACACACACAGCACAGAATATGCATTTATTAATGTTATGCACAGTGACACATGCAGCACAGAATATGCATTTGTTAATGTTATGCACAGTGACACATGCAGCACAGAATATGCGTCCGTTAATGTTATGCACAGTGACACCTGCAGCACAGAATATGCATTTGTTAATGTTATGCACAGGGACAAATGCAGCACAGAATATGCATTCATTAATGTTGTGCACAGTGACACACGCAGCACAGAATATGCATTCATTAATGTTATGCACAGTGACACACGCAGCACAGAATATGCATTCATTAATGCTATGCACAGTGACACACGCAGCACAGAATATGTATTCATTAATGTTATGCACAGTGACACACGCAGCACAAAATCTGCATTTGTTAATGTTATGCATAGTGACACACACAGCACAGAATATGCATTCATTAATGTTATGCACATGGACACATGCAGCACAGAATATGCATTCATTAAGGTTATGCACAGTGACACATGCTACACAGAATATACATTCTTTAATGTTATGCATAGTGACACATGCAGCACAGTCTATGCATTCATTAATATTATGCATAGTGACAAATGCAGCACAGAATATGCTTTCATTAATGTTATGCACAGTGACACACGCAGCACAGAATATGCTTTTGTTAATGTTATGCACAGTGACGCATGCAGCAGAGAATATGCGTTTGTTAATGTAATGCACAGTGACACACGCAGCACAGAATATACATTTATTAATGTTATGCACAGTGACACACGCCACACAGAATATGCATTCGTAAATGTTATGCACAGTGACACACGCAGCACAGAATATGCATTTGTTAATGTTATGCACAGTGACACACACAGCACAGAATATGCTTTTGTTAATGTTATGCACAGTGACACACGCAGCACAGAATATACATTAATTAATGTTATGCACAGTGACACATGCAGCACAGAATATACATTCGTTAATGTTATGCACAGTGACACATGCAGCACAGAATATGCATTCATTAATGTTATGCGCAGTGACACACACAGAACAGAATATGCATTCATTAATGTTATGTACAGTGACACATGCAGCATAGAATATGCATTCAGTAATGTTATACACAGTGACACATACAGCACAGAATATGCATTCGTTAATGTTATGCACAGTGACACATGCAGCACAGAATATGCATTTGTTAATGTTATGCATAGTGACACATGCAGCACAGAATATCCATTCATTAATGTTATGCACAGTGACACACACAGCACAGAATATGCATTCATTAATGTTAGGCAAAGTGACACATACGGCACAGAATAAGAAGTTATGTCTTACCATAACGTTCCATGTTAGTTGTCTTCTTCTCACCTTCTTTCTTGCTGGATGGGTTCGGAGCCGATCCTCGGCTCCGACTCGGCCTATACTATAGCTCGAGAGCTAATTTTACCTGCTCGAGACAGCCCTATATCCCACAATACCATGCGCTAACTCCCCAGATCTCGTTTGGAAGCTAAGACATAGTATAAACAATAATATTATAATAATAATATTATAATCCTCTTTTACTAGAAAGATTACCTGCTAGTAACACTAAGGATACCAAGAAAAGACACAACATTTTGTATCTCCAAAAATGAAGGACTCAGGAGAGATGAGGGGAAGCCTGGCTATGGCTGGAAGTGGAGCAACCAAGCTGTGAGGTTGAAGGAATGTAGAGACTGATGCAGCTTGCCCGTGAGGTGGGTCAATAGATCCGGAAGGGGTTCCAGATGCCAAGGCTGTTCCAGTAGGTATTTGTGCAGGAACAGGAACCAAACTTGTCGAGACCAAAACGGGACAATGAGGATCATTTTGGATCTCAATGCGGTTGCTTTCTGAATTAATTGCAGGATCAACGGAAAAGGAGGAAAAGCATAGAGAAGACCCCGGGGCCAAACGTGAACAAGAGCGTCTCTGAGGGGATGGCCTGGCAGAGGAAAAAGTGTGAAGAAGTCGAGGCACTTGCTGTTTTGGGGAGTTGCGAAAAGGTCGCAGCAAGGCTGGCCCCACTTCCGAAATATTCCGTCTGCTACCGCTTGATTTAGAAACCACTCGTGAGGCATGAGGATAATTCTGCTCAATCTGTCTGCTATGATGTTGGACTTCCCGGGGATGTGCGTTGCTATCAGAAACTGTTGAGATGAAATCGCCCATTGCCAAAGTCTGAGTGCTTCTTGACAGAGGGGATAGGACTTTGTTCTGCCCTGCTTGTTTATGTACCATACCACAGACATATTGTCCATTTGAATTGCTATAGTCCCAATGGGAAGAGAGTTCTGAAGGGCTTGCAATGTCAAAAGCACCGCCCTCATCTCCAGGACATTTATGTGCAGGTGGCATTCTGACTGTTGCCAAGTGCCCTGGACTGTCCTTCCCTGATAATGCCCCCCACCCAATCAGGGAGGCATCTGTTGTGACAGTGGCAACTGGAGGGGGGAGAACAAAGGGTCTGCCCTGAAAAAGCTGTGGGGAAACAATCCACCAGGAGAGACGATTCTTGCAAGATGGGGCTATCCAAATGTTGTGGGTCATTGGTAGCTGTTGAAAGGACCACTGAGAAAAAAGCATCCACTGAAGGAGCCTCATGTGGAAGCAGGCTAATGGAAGTAGAAGAATCACTGCCGCCATGAGGCCCAACACTTTCAATACTCGGTTGACCTGGACTTTGTTGGGCTGAAACAGGGGCTGAATATTCCGCCTTATGTCTGTCACTCTCTGGGGTGGTAGTGTTGCAGACATTTCTGTGGTGTTTAATACGGTGCCTATAAAGTTTATACATTGACAAGGTGACAAGGAGGACTTTGCAAAATTTATAGAAATACCCAGACTGTTGCAAAGCTGAATAGTGTAATCCCCGGCCATTATGAGATCCTGTTTGGTGGTAGCGGAAATGAGCCAGTCGTCTAAGTATGGAAACACCTGGAATCCTTTCTGTCTCAGGTGAGCCGTGACCACTGCCAAACATTTGGTGAACACCCTGGGGGGGGCTGTGGTGAGACCAAAGGGCAGGGCTCTGAATTGAAAATGACTGACTCCCAGCCGGAAGCGGAGAAACCTCCTGGAGTGTCTGTGTATCTTTATGTGGTAGTACGCATCCTGGAGGTCTAATGAGCAGATCCAGTTGTCTCTGCCCAAAAAGGGTAGAATGGACTGCAGTGTTACCATCTGAAATTTTGTCTTTAGCACAGATTTGTTTAACCTGCTGAGGTCCAAAATAGGTCTCCAATCTCCTGTCTTTTTTGGTATCAAAAAGAACCTGGAGTAAATTCTGGATCCTAGCTGATCTGCTGGGATTGCCTGGATGACTCTTTTTTCTAACAGCTTTTCTATTTCTAACTGAGCCTGACCCCTTTGTGTGGGCGGTACGTCTGGTAGAGGTTTTGGCGGTTGCACCGAGGGGAAGGTAAAAGGGATTTTGTAACCCTCGGATATGATCTTCTGTACCCATGTATCTTGGGAGAGGGGTTGCCAGGCTTCCGGGTACAGAGATAATCTTTCCCCGACTGCCTCCGAAGGCGGACAGTCGGGCAGCTTCTCAGGGATGCTGAAAGGGTTGGTCAGGAAAAGATTCCCAAGAACCCTGGTTCTGAGGACCCCCTCTGCCCCTGGGGTGGCATCTGTTGTTATTTCCCCCTCTGCCTCTAGGGGGAAATTCACCATGTGCAGCAGGTGCGACTCCCTGAGGTTTGCGGAACCACATCTTTCCCCCCTTCTGTCCCTTAGGATAAGGTCTAGAAGGCGTGGAAAAACAGACTCCCACGGCAGAGAGAGTTTTACCATCTTGCTCGCATCTGGTGAGGGTATTCTTCACCTGAGGTCCGAACAATTCCAAACCGTCAAAGGAGGTGTTAGTGAAGGATGCCTTGAAGGGATCAGCAAAGTTACAGAGTCGCATCCAAGCATGATGTCTCAATGCAACGCCTGTGCCAGCGGCCCTACTCGCTCCATCGGCTGCATAAGAAATTAGCCGCATGGAGGAGTTAACAATGGAGTTCAGGGTAGCCAGCTGAGAGTTTATTTTCTCCTTAAACCCCGCAGCAGAAGGATCCTGTACCGTTTCACCCAGCTCTTTGAGCAAGTCTCTCTGAAGGCGGGTGAAATTACATAAATAGTTCAGCGATCGCATAGCAAAAGTCACTGAAGCAAAGGTCTGCTTGCCGTATCTGTCCATGGTCCTGGACTCTTTGTTAGGAGGATGAACAGATACAGAAGGATCAGCCAATTCCTTCCTAGTGGCTGCTGCTACCACCATAGCATCAACTGAAACACCTTTGGTGAGAAAGGATTTGTCATCTGGTGCAGAAATAAATTTAGAAGGCCTCCTAGGGGTAGGTTCCATTGAATCAGGAGCTGCCCACGCCTTTCTAGCCACTACCTCTATTAGTGGGTCAAAAGGGGGAGACACCCAGGAGGTGGAAGGGTGAGATCCAAAAGCGTCAAGGTAAACCGAATCGTCCTCGGAAGGTTTGAGAGTGGACCAATTTCCCCTCTGTCTTAGGATTTCCAGGATGTCTGAAAAGGAGACATCCTCAGAGGGGGATCTGGGGGAACCTTCCAACTCATCCTAGTTGGTGTCCGACGTGACAGACTCGGGGGAGTCTATGTGCTTCCTCTTGCACTTTCTTTTCCTAGGGGGTTCCCCTGAAACTTCAGGGGAGCCCTCGGAAGAGGAGGAGACACCCAAGGTGGGTACCCCACACTTTGGATCTCTGCTGACAGGTGCAAGAGAATGGCCAGAGACCGTAACAGGCACTATAGAGGGAGGAGCCGCAGAACTTAACCTTAGAGTGGACACTGGGTCCAACACACTACTCATCACCTTGAAGGCTCCCCTATCAGACACCAAAGGTAGCACTGGCTCCGAAGAGACCGGAACCACCCCCAGAACCGACAGAGAAGGTTCCGAGAATGATGTCGGGGCTGAACTAACCAGAGCCGAAGCTCTGAGAGGGAGAGCGGGGTCAGACAAGGGTCTGATGCCACTCGCCCCCTCGGAGCCGACAATGGAGTCTCGGCACCCGGATCTCTCCACAGATGGCACCAATGAAGAGGACGGAGCCGAAGACACTGGAGCCGAAGGAGGAAGTATCGGCTCCGACGTGGGCAAGGTCACGGTTCCGATAAACTCCGGCTCCGAGCTCGAGAGATGAGTCGGAGGAGGAATAGATAGTTGTATCGAAGGAGCCACAGTCTGGTGAGATGGGCTCTGGAGCATTTAGGCCAGCGCCTGAGATTTTATGAGTCTACTGACTACCCTCTCGATGTCGTGGTCAGAAAGCCTGGATGACCTCGATGAATGAGTCCTATGACTCCGCTACGATAAGAGAAGGGTCCTTGGAGCCGATCTAATGGACTCTAGCAAAGGGGACCTAGAGCGCTTGCATGCTGGGATCAGCTCTGATGATAGTTTCGGAGCAGAAACCACTTTGCTCGCCTCGGAGCCAGCTGGAACCGAGGTCGGAGCCGTCTCGATAACGCCAGCCCTCGGCTCAGAAGCTGGAGCCGAGGGTTTGGCGGTTTTTGATGACTTCCCCGAGCCAGACTTGGACGGGGAGTCATCAGGCTTTAACAAGCCCGTTAGGACAAGCTTGTTTCACCTTTCCTGCAGGACACTTGAACTAAATCCATGACAAACGGAACAAGAGTCCTGCAGGTGTAAAGGCCCCAAGCAATAGACACAAGAAGTGTGACCGTCTGTCAGAGACATTTTCTGACAGCACGAGTCACACTTCTTGAATCCAGAGACCTTAATGTCTTTGGACATAGTCCAAACCACAGTACAAAAACAGTCAGTCCACACACACACACACACAACCTAAAATTAGAAAGTTAAGGGAACTGACTAAACCCACACACACAGACACTGTAAGGGGTGGGGAAACTAAGGTAAAGTCCGTAGGCCCAAAGATAAAATTTAACTAAGGAGTGGAAGAAGGGCTACAACAAGGGTTGTATGAAAAAGGCAATTAGTAGGGACCTAAACAAGGGTAACTAACTGGAAAACTACCTAAAAATTTAGTTTAACAGAAAAAAATCTCTTTACTGACCTGAGCCGGTAAAAAAAGACAACCTCGCAGCGAAGCAGCAAATGAGTTAGCGCATGGTTTTGTGGGATATAGGGCTGCCTCGAGCCAGTAAAAATAGCTCTTGAGCTATAGTATAGGCTGAGTCAGAGCCGAGGATCGGCTCCGAACCCATCCAGCAAGAATGAAGGTGAGAATGACAACTTAACATTATGCATTTCATTCATGTTATGCACAGTGACATACACAACACAAAATATGCAGTGACACATGCAGCACAGAATATGCATTTATTAATATTATGCACAGTGACACATGCAGCACAGAATATGCATTTGTTAATGTTATGCACAGTGACACATGCAGCACAGAATATGCATTCGTTAATGTTACGCACAGTGACACATGCAGCAGAGAATATGCATTCGTTAATGTTATGCACAGTGACACAAGCAGCACAGAATATGCATTTGGTAATGTTATGCACAGTAACACACGCAGCACAGAATATGCATTCATTAATGTTATGCTCAGTGACATGATATGCATCTGTTAATGTTTTGCACAGTGACACATACAGCACAGAATATGCATTCATTAATGTTATGCAAAGTGACACATGCAGCACAAAATATGCATTCATTAATGTTATGCACAGTGACACATTCAGCACAGGATATGCATAACAGAATATGCATTTGTTAATGTCACTGAATATACAATGGAGCACAATGAAGCATTCGTACGGATCAGTATAAACCCTCCTGTCCTGCAAAATGTTAGCTTGGGATATGTGGTTTTGCGTTGTTAACAACATAAAAGCAGGAATAGGTATTCAGGTTTTCTGCCTTAGTTGTACATCTCAGATAGCTTCACATTTGATAAGATAAAAATATAGAAAAACATATAGTGTATAATTAAACAAATTTGAATCAGCTTCTGGATGGGCTGAATTATTTCATTTTAATAAATACTTCTGTGATGATCTCATTCAATGATAAAGATGAACACTCATATTTGAAAACTTTTCATAAAATGTCCCACTTACCTCCAGCTAGTATGTAATCCCTGAAGAATGGGACCCTAAACCAAAGAGGTAGCATTAACAGGTATGGTGACATGCCAGGGAACAGGTCAGGAAATCCAGT